>NW_016913009.1:97421-169492 GCF_001483705.2 Eufriesea mexicana | reverse complement strand
AAGAGTAAGATATTTAATGTGAAAAAATTCTGTTAGAAAATTCATTTTATATGTTGTACTTTTATTTTTGAATAATATATAAGTATTTAAAACAGAAATAAATGTAAAAACGAAACAATGTTTAATATATTTTTTTTTCCTTTTCCTTTGCAGAGTGTCTTTACCGGAAAACAAAATTTATACTACTTGGAATTTTTCGAATGAACAAAATGTATTAAGCGTACAGAAAAAAGATATTAAGTTAAAAGCACCGATAAGATTAACGCAAAAGATTTTACCTTTAGACCGCGTTGAAGCTAGATCTGCTGTATTTACTGAATTACAAAGCTATTGGACCTTACCAATTAATGACGTTAGCATCATTGCAGGTCTGTCCGTTAATAAAGGTATAAAAAGTGATGGAACGGATGATGTAATTAATATTCTGACTACGAAACCATTAAAAATATTTAGTATACATCAAGAATCAGACACTGTTCAAGAAACTTTATTACATAATTTAATAAATTCTGATAGTACATTTCAGTTTACGATGACAACTGATAACGATCAAAACGTTTTAGTGCATGAAGAAACAGTAAGTAGTTTTTACATCAAATAAATTTTTTTTTTTATTGTAACCCATTATAAAAGATATTTGTTTTCAGAGTAACATCTTATTATCAGTAAATTTAAATGAAGGATCTGCTCAGAAAATAATATTATTACCTTTTCTTGGTAAAATTTCAAATGCTTTTAGAGATGTGCGTCTTCGTCGAAAGATGAAATCTGATTTGATAAAGTCCCATAATCAAGTCATTTTTTACACTTATGATTACAATAAAATAGAAGTGGTCGACTTACATCTCATGTGTGTTTACACAATTAATGTACCATTTGAAATAAACTCAATTTTAATTCCATCAGAAAAGAAATGGGTGATTGAAGATACAGAAGGAAATAAGTATATTCTTAAATCTGCTGATTCGTCACCATGTCCAAATATTTTATTTAAGGTGAAAGAATCTAGTAAAGATGATTTCAAAATTAATTCATTTCTCAGTTGCACTAATAGCAGCTTGAATAGTAATGTACTTAGTGCAGCACTGAAACAGAAAATAGATTCTCCAAACAGGCTTCTATCGACTGATAATACCTATGCCAGTATTGCTGTTGGCTTTCCTGATTTAGACAGTTATAATGAACTTTATTCTTGGCCAAGACCGAAACGCAATAGAAGTTCTATACCTCCCATTTGTATGGAGAATGGACAAATCATTAGGACAGTCATGCCTGATGAAGTACCTGATGATGTCTTTCCAAATACTGAAAGCAAATTGGGAGTTGTTGGTTATTTAGAAGTAGTTGATGTTGTAAATCATAAGTTACGTTATATATCTGTACCAGAGTGAGTATTTGTTGTTAACTTCAGTGTTAAATAATTAATTTGATGTTGAAATATTTTTTATTTTACTAGTATTTATTAAATTTATTATTTACATTTTTAGACCAGTCAATGTATCGCATATATCAAAATTGTTCCTTCCAAACGAGTATCCATTATACATTTCACTTAAATCAAATCAAGATCTTGTAACAGTAGATCCAAGTGGTTGCGTTCGCCTCTGGACAACATCACTAGCGGATATTGAAAAATCGCTTGCAGATTGGCAAAGAATGGTTGAAAGTGACAATGAAAATTTGCAAATTACAAAAGAAAGATATTCCGGATTGGACGTTAGTGGTCCAAAACATGGTAAAGTTGACCAGAAGAATGAACCACATGTTGGCGGTAATACATGGGCAGGAGGAACCGGAGGTATAGTGTACAATGTATAAAATACGAGTATGCATCAGGACTGAAGTGTGCAATGATATATTTTCAGGGAGAGACACAGCTGGTCTTGGTGGGAAAGGTGGACCTTATCGTTTAGATGCTGGTCATACGGTACACCAACTTAGTGACGAAGAAAAAAACGCAGTACCAGAACATGTAAAAAAGGCAGCGAGGGAAATGGGTCTTAAGGCGTTTCAGCAGCGTTTAAAAGACATTGATATGAGTGAATATGATCATCAATTTTACTCTAAGTTCAGCAGTCCTGTTCAGAACCAAGTTGCAGCCTTAAGAACTATAATAGGTCGATATGTGCTTATTGTTATACTAGTGTACGCTTGTAAACGTAATCAAACGTACATTGAATTTGATTACTAAGAATTGCTGAGAGCTATTGAGAAATTTTAATTATTTCTTATAGAAAGTCTGCAGGCTAAAAGTAAAGAACGTCAATGGTGTAGGCACCAAACTTCCGGTGAATTGGACGATACTAAATTAATCGAAGGATTAACAGGGGAAAGAACAATCTATCGTAGAAGAGCGGAGAAAGAACCTGAGCTTGGTACTCCACTAACAAAACCGAAGCGTTTAAAACTAGTGGTAGATGTTTCTGGTAGTATGTATAGACTCAACGGGTACGATGGACGCCTTATACGAGAAATGGAAGCTTGTGTCATGGTAATGGAGGCGTACAGTGGATATGAAGGAAAAGTTCAATACGATATCGTTGGTCACTCTGGCGAAAGCTATGATATTGTTTACGTAAATCACACTCAGCCACCGACAGATAATAAGCAAAGAGTGAAAGTAATAAAGGTAATAGTAGTTAGAATCGTTTCGAGTAAACGTGAGTGCAGTATTATGAAGTAATTTCTTTTAGAGGATGCTTGCACATTCACAATTTTGCATGTCTGGCGACAATACCTTGGAAGCGACTGAATTTGCGATCAGGACTCTAGCAAAAGAAGATGCCGATGAACGTATCGTTGTTATACTTTCCGACGCTAATTTTAGACGTTATAATATTCATCCAGAGTTATTTGCAAAAATTCTTATGTCAAATCCGGATGTTAATGCGTACGCTATATTTATTGGATCCCTTGAAAATGAAGCTTTTCAGTAAGTGCATATTGTCTGATATTTGAACAAGAATTTAATGCTTCTTTGGAAATAGGTGTAAAAATCAATATGTCTAATTTTCAGAATAAGAGAGAAGATAACTGCAGGACGAGCGTTCGTTTGTATGGACCTCAAGGAAATACCTCGAATTTTGCAACAAATATTTACTGCTTCTTTATTAAATACTGCACAATGAAGTTGATGTATTATTGATGTATTATACTGTCTATTATTTTATAAATATTTGTAACAATGAATAATTAAAAATATAGTATATGTTTAAGCTACATCTATACACGTTTATGGAGTTATTATTATTATTATTATTATTATTATTATTATTAATTAATTAAGTACGAACGCTTTGAAATTGATTAATATGACTTATTTTTATATTAGAAGCAACGTTAATAAATTAATCCTATCCTTTCTTTTATTATAATTGTTTTAAAAGTATGTACTGATAGATATCTATTCTTTCAAAAGATACAAAAATTTGTAAAGTCTTGATATCATCACTTTTGCAATGTTTCATGATATAGATTAAATATTAGCACAAACTGAGCAATGAACTGGGCTGTAATGAAGCAGAAGCAATCGTATACATAAAAAAGCATAAGAGAAATACCTTTATAAAAAAGTTCATAATTTACGAAGTAGATTACAAAACGGTTTAAAAACATTTTGAAAACAATAAGAAAGCATCGTACATCTGCACTCTTCATAAAAATATACGTACGGACATGTGCTGACATCTGCCCACGTGTATTTTCAGGCATATACGGCTACATCACGTGAGGCAAGGTGGGGGATGTAGTGTTCGCGCATCGCTAGAAGTCAGGACTCGATGCGTGATGGGTAACGGTTGCCAAAAAACTGGGGGTGACGGAGTGAGCCGATGTTGGCCGAGGATCGTCGAGGTGAATCGAGAGTGTCGAGTGGTGTGGGGTGTGCATTTGCTAGTCGCACGCCGGTCGTTGAATGGAGCGGGTGTGGAGACGCGTACAAGGTGCCGGGCGTCGCGGTGCCACAGCTCGCTGTGGTTGCCCTGTACAGCCTTGTCAGCTGCACGTGGACCAACGCGCGAAACGAGGAGGCGGTCGGAAATCTCGCGGTGGACCGCAGACGATCGTGTGCGGTTGTCAAGTGCAGCCATGCCCGGTACATCCGGTTCTGATTAGGGTTCGTCGTACCCGACCCGCGGTTGGCAACTGTGACTGTCCACCAGAATCACAACCTTGTCCGCATGTACCGCGAACATCGGCTGTACGAAGGGTTCGAAGGTAAATAAACAACAGTAATTGGTTGTTTCGCCATCTTCTTCTCCGTGGTACCTATTCTTCTTTTCCTTTATCGCTCTCTGTTGTTCTTTCGCGAGACAGTGTACGTACATGTTGCTAACCATTGTGAGTTAAAGGGGTGGAAGGAACGAAGGTCAAAGGAACGGTGTGTTGATCGTATTTGCGAAGCCGTAAGTAAAGTTCCAAGCGGCGCGAATATAGTTAACCTGGCACCCTTCCTAGAGAGAGGGTAATGCGTGTACTTAACGATGGAAAGGTGAACGAGGAGATTATGCGTTGCACGATGGAAGGGGGAGAGAGACAGAAACAAATAGAAGGAATAGAAAAACTAGTCGAAATACCATCACGTGATTTTATTATGCCAAATAAATGCAAGGTTATTGACTGACCGAACGGTGCCTCGGAGCAGGCCGGGAAATAAATCGAGCCTCGTTGCATTATACCTTTATATGCTACAGGTAGCTTGCCAGGGAAATGCATACAGTTTCGATCTCGCGTTTCTTTATTTATTTCCAAGTAGGATTCGGTGCTAATATTACGCCAGGCACAATTTCTGTCAGATTCTCTTTCTCACAAGGAAATCTCTCTAGACAATGCAATGACTTTGGTATATGCACGCGTATAAAAATGAATATTTATGACCTGTACTGATAAAAGGTAGCTATACATACAGATTTATTCGTTGTAAATGAAAACGAATAAATTATTAAAACGAATATTTTATTTCACGAAACAAACGTCGATTCGTAGCCTTTTTAACATAATTCTCGAACTTTTGAAATATGATTTTACGGGAATATCGATGGTGCAACGTTCAGTGGATAATTTGTTTGATAACCTAACCAAGCGTGGAGTGCATTTCGATTACACGTTACCAAAAGTGGTAATTACTTCTCTGCTTCGCGTTAAAGGTTCCCAAGCGAAAAATCAATCAGCGGAAGGGTACTTTTCTTCCGACGAGCAACCCAAGTATACTAATGTGTTTATATTTGCTCTGCTTTTATCAAGGTCGCACATGCTCTAGGTCCATACGTATCGGCGATAAACATTTTTCTCATTTTTCCGATACGTTAGCACGTATCGGAAAATTAGCAACGCGTCTGATATTACGGGAAAATTTGCACCGGTTTCAAAGTTCGTAAATTAATAGACAGAGGGTGCAGGCGTTTGATCTTCTACCGTGTAGATTGCGAGGGAAAGATTATATTAATTTAATTTCTGCTCCTCGGGAAATTGTTCTTGAATAACAGGCTCTTGACACGTATTTGCCTGTGAAACGTTTACAAAGTTCAAAGAAAGAAAGGACTTAGGTATTTCTATGATCTCATTCTTCCATGTATCGCCTCAAATAATTCTACTTGTGCATAACCGTCCGTAATATCGCACGTTTCACCGTCGCTTTGGCACTTTATTATCCGTTTGCGTCTGGAAAGAAAAAATTCCTGGCTATTACTGTACTTTTTCTTCGTTTCGCATTTTACTTTGTCCTTAACGTCTTAAACGTTTCGGGCGTTTACATGTATATATACATATATACATCTGTGCATAACACGGGTGTGAGAACGCGAATTATCCGCCATGGCGATTTTTCTTTCGTTGTTCGCAGTCGCACCTTTAAATGGAAAAGAAAAATCTTTCAAATAATTTTTGAACATTGTATGTTCTTTTCCTTTATGACTCGTCGATGTAACAATTGTTAACGAGATTGTAGAATTTTCGGAGCATCTTTCCAAAGAATACATATCTATCAGTGCATACTTTTAAAACAATTATAATGATTAATTAAAGGTTAGGATTAATTTATTAACACTAATTTTAATATAAGAATAGCTCATTTTGATAATCAATTTCAAAGCGTTCGTAATAAATGAATAATAATAATAATTTCATATACGTGTATAGATGTAGATTAAACATGTATTAAAATGCAAAATATACCTCTGAATTATCTGGAAAGATATTTCATGTACATGATTCAGCGAACATTATTATTATATTTTTCATTTTCATGGCTCGTTACTGTCACTGTTGCTACCATAATTGTGCAATTCTTTTTTACATACCGTGATAAAAAATGTAGATATTAAATCGTCTAGATAGATATTTCGAATAATTTTATAAGTAACATTACATTTTTCACTTTTTCGAGCATTCGTTACTGCAATAATTATCGTTATCGTTATACAATCTTGTAAATGAAATAATTAGTAGACTTAGTTAGGTAGAATCAGTTACTTAAACAGAAGACTGTTTAAATACACTGTTAGGTATATACCTTTTCAGTATGGCCACAGGTACATGGCAATTAAGCAAGATATAACGAGGCGTGAACGCAGTACAAGATTTATCAGAGCTGTTTAATTTATCCAGGACTAGTAACTCTATTTAACTACCATTTATCTCAAAATTTCTTTCTTTCTAAATATTTCAAAAAATCGTGCCAATTATTTCTTCTTCTTTCGTATCCGGCTCGAGAACACGAATCACGAGTTAATGAAATTTATTCTCGTAGGGAAAACTACATCGAACGAAACCTAAGATCGAAATATCAGGGAGCAAGCCGAAGTTCAAATTCAAGCCTAAATTCGACGAAAGCAAATAAGAGTCGGTCAGGTTCACCCAGGCAACAATGGATATCATCAGGATCTGACAGAACATATTTCTGATTACGGGAAAAGCCGATAGCATTTGCTGGGACTTATCTAGGCTAGCACGAGCCGAGTTAGAGGCGACTGGACATGACAGAAAGCATTGAAGCCCAACAGGATTCAGCAGGCTATAATACATCTTGGTACAATATGACTCGAACGTCGGGGAAATGGCCCCAGTTCCCGATAGACCTCAGCCGGAGTCGGATAAGAAAAATTAGGACCCGTTAAATTCAAAGAAACTGCTGGGATGTCGGTCGTGTTACGTCGGGACGATTTGGATGTAGCTGACTGTAAGGGTCGCTCAGACAGGGACGTTTGAATGGATCTCATAAATTATCGGTGTATAGGTCACGGTGTCAATGGCACTCCATGTCCATGGAATGCTGCTGACACCCGAAGCTTGTTTTTGGGTACAAGTAATCGAACCCCAGCTGTGCTTTCGTATTCGATGACGCGCGATGAGAATGAGAATGAGTCCTGAATAAATTTCAATTTTGATAAAATTCCTCTTCGTATTCATGGCTCGTCTACATGCTATTGCTTTAACGGTTACATCCTATGGCAATCCTTTATTTCAACATTTAGACAGACACTGTTGTACTACGATATTTTACTTTCTTCCGGACCAGGATCTTGGCGATATCGGGATTTACCGGTCTCAAAAGTAATATCGCAGTCTTTACAGACACGACGAATTTACGAAATTAAAGTTTCCCTGTATAGGATTAATTAACCATTGTATCGAGCCACGATTACTCGTGATATTAACTTTTTCTATTTTTTAAAACTCGGTTCTATTCGGTATCTTTAATGGGAAAGTATTATTTCTTGGAAACGAGTTCTTCGTTCCTTTTTGTGATCAATACTTCGTGAACTTTAGCGAAAGACTCTCTGAACTTCGGATTAGATTAATTCGTCTACCATTCCCCCCTAAATATCCCCCAAAATGTGTCTCAAATTTATCGACACCTAACGTTTATGTCACAAGTGGTCGGACCCAATTTGAGTCCAATCAATCGAATTTCGTTTCTGCTGTGTATAGCGTGTTCCACATAGCTAGGTCCAGTTATAATCCTAAAACGGTGGTTGATAAAAGAAAATTTTATTTGAAAAAGTTAATTATCGAATGGTGCATGACCCGGTGTATATGTCTATTCTATTTTCAGAACTATATTATTTTGAATAGAATTGTTCAATTTTTATGTTACTAACGAATGCATCATTTAAAGGATCAGATATTTTTAGATACAAAAATATGAATATGATTTAAAAATGTTCTAATACTTCTCTGCATTCATCAAAATGTAGAAAAATGTGCAATTCCATAAGAAGAAGAAGAATATAGAAACTGCTTTGAAGTCTTTGAAACATTCTCGCTTTCAAAGCTTGTATGCACACTAAGTTAGCACCTAATTCTATCTCTAATTCTACCTAACTCTCACTTTCAGAATGGACACATACACCAATTCATCCCCTATTTAACATCCTTTAACACTAAACCTATGATGGTCTCAGTAACCTTTAATAGTCTTTAAACATTTAATTAAATATTCAGTCATCCGATTTCAATGATCTTTCTTCTAACAGTGATCTCCACTTATCCCACTTCTTCAAAGGATCCTCTTCCCCGATTTCCGCATCCACCGATCATTTCTGTACACAGTTATACACATATATGGAAGTACGAGCTTTTACAGTTGAAGTAGGGAGAGTGGTGTCGATAACCGGGTCATTGAGCGACTAATCTAAGAGAGAAAGTACTACAACCGATATATTAGTCACGTATAATAAGAAGCTAATTAAACCCAACAATTTGACCAACCATGGTACATTCACTGTTGATTCAGCTTACCAAAACTTTCCACCCTCTCCACCCCCTGAAACCAACAACTCGGCCAACTCTCGTGAAACAGCCCGTACACCTAACCCGCTTGCATCGCGCGCCCCTCGCTGTTGAATATTCCTGAAGCAGTCGATAACACGTCGGTTTTATCTTCCACAGATGCGACTGTCCAGAGCGACCTTGTCGCCACTCGGTAGCAAGCGGTGGCACCCGGTATCGGGTGCAATCCTCTTCACCCACATTCTCTCAAGCGAGCCAGGTGAATCAGCAGCAGCAGCAGCAGCAGCAGCATCAACAACAGCCGTGTGAGTGCGCCGAGAGGGTGAACTGCAGCCACACGGGTGGCGAGTGCGAGTGCGGCGAGGAAGCAAAGCCTTGCTCGCACACGGTCAAACAGCGACGCTCGCGTCGCACGTGCGATTGCAGCGGAAGTGGCTCGCAACCCTGCACGCACAAGTCGCAGCACGAGGGACGGATAAAGAGGGTGAAGTGCCGCGTGAAGCGTGCCGGTTGCGCCATGGCCAGGTGCACCGCCGAACTCGCCATGCTGCACCTGCACTGGGGCCTCGCTACCGAATGCGCACCCTGCAGGCCCCGAGCACTGACGCGCCGCCTGTGCAGGAGGCAGCAAAGCGACAACGAACTCTACAGGAGCAACAGCTTCAAGTTCGAGCGGTTCGAGAGGAGCAAGGACGAGTGCGCCACCCCTCTGAGGAAACAGGTGAGTGATTTTTCCTGTCTGATACGGAGTACTGAGCAACCTCGGGTCGTTTGGCAAGGTTCAGCATTCTTTTGAGATTTTTCAAGTGTGCAATTGTTGCACTAGATCTAGGTTGCCTGTTAGAATTTGGGAGAGCAAGGTCTTTATGGCTTGCGAGCTTTTGCTGATGTTCTTTGGTGTAGGATAAAGATTATAAAATTGACATATGATTATAAAATTGATAATTTGATTTGGGATGTAGATTATAAAATTGGAAACGCAATGAAGAGATAACATATGTTTGATATAGAATAAAACTATAGAATTAAAATTATAACGAAGAATTGGCATATTTTTGACATAGAATCAAGATCATGGAATTAAAAACAGGATGTAGAAATAACACATTTTTTATATAGCATGAAGATCATAGAATTAAAAACAGGATGTAGAAATGGCACATTTCTGATATGGGATATAGATTATGAAATTGGAAACGGAATGAAGAGATAGCATAATTTTGATATAGAATGAAGCTATAGAATTAAAATTATAATGAAGAATTAGCATATTTTTGACATAGAATGAACATCATGGAATTAAAACTAGGGTGTAGAAATGGCACATTCTTCATATAGAATGAAGCTATAGAATTAAAATCATAATGAAGAACTAGCATATTTTTGACATAGAATGAAGATCATAGAATTAAAAACAGGATGTAGAATGGCACATTTTTCATATAGAATGAAGCTATAAAATTAAAATCATAATGAAGAACTAGCATATTTTTGACATAGAATGAAGATCATAGAATTAAAAACAGGATGTAGAAATGGCACGTTTTTGATATAAAATGAATATACAGAATTAAAAATAGGTTGAAGAGAGAATATTTTGTATGAAGTTTATTTTGAATTTGAATTTGTGTCTCAAAAGATAAAGGTTTTGACAAGACTTCCTACGTATTGCGGAATATAAATGTATTTCAGTGAAACTTCATAGGAAGTTACTACTCTGAGGATGAAATGTTTCGTTTACTAATGTAAAACGATTCCCATGGCGTCCTAAGTTTTTAGTTTTAATATATGAAAGAAGGAAGGTTGCTCATCACTGCTTCGTAACATATGCGAATTTTAGTTGATGCATGAATTATGAGATTTTTGGTGTGATATGGAATTTAAATGACACACTGTAGCCTTTTCTAGGAAGATTTTATTCATCATTAGATCATAGAATTGTTTCCATAATTGATTATTTATAATTATATACAGGTTTGTTTAATTTGAGAAAATATAATCCCATAGAGAAATATTCGCGAGATATTCTTGGTATCATTCTAGGATACATACATGTACGCGTCTATGACATCGTATGCATTAGGATATAATCACCCCTTCTGACATCACACATAGATTCCTTTGTATCAGAATATAATTAAAATAATCCTAAACTGACAAGGATAATATCCTAGCAATATCATACATATTGCATACAGCATGATTAAAAACTATATCGACCAGCATACGAACAAGCTATTCGTGGACCAGAGCCCAAAACTTGTTGAATCCTTTAAGATTCCAAAGTCCAAACTGCTCGATTGGCGCTTAACTTCGTATACATATGTACCTCTACTTTTTAAGTTCCACTTTTCGCTCTGCAAAGTTAATCAATTTCGCAAATTCGACTAGCACATATACTTAATACCTTACAGATCAGCTCTTCACTCCGTTCTAAACTTTTAAATTTCCCTCGTTCCATCCAACTGACGATGTTGAGAGAACACGAAAGCGAGTACTGAAAGTCAAAGCTAAGCAGTCTCAGAAAACTTGTTGGCTTTTGTGAATCGAAAATTGCCAACTTTTCTCTAACTGACACCGAGCATCTTGAAGTTCTTTACATTGCATTTTACGTGCCAATCTTTTAAACTAAATTTTCAAATTTTGTTACGTAGATTCGAATCACTTTACAGAATTAATTTTCAACGAGAAATATTTTTAATTCTGTTACATCTCTGGAGTACAAATTTTCTATCGTAGTACTACTAAATTCGATTATTTTTAGATACCTATTTTAATTACCAGGTATTGCAAATCTTGACCATTGGTCATACATGCTAAAGCACGTAAATTGCATATACTTTCAACGATAGGATTTAAAGAAATTCGCATTTAAATCAGACATTTATCGTAGTCGGAGAAAGCTTGGCGCTTTCTTGGGATGGGCTGGGATACACGTGCAATGGGAGCTTTATTACTTTTAAATGGCCACTCCGGTTTGGAGTATTCCTTATGCGAGAGGGGGTGACGTTAATTCTCGCCAATTATTCGTATGCTTTATTCTCGTACACGGGAATGCTTTCTTGCAATTATAACGAACGTAACAACGCGAGTCCTTCGTTTCGTCCATTCAATATTTATACCATTGGTTTAAAGCTACTTCAATATGTATAATAGGTAGCCGGTGTAATTCACGTCCTACTCATAGCACACTGTTTGCCCGTGCTCTTGCTCCCACCGAGCTTTAAATTCTTTGTTAATTAAATCGTTAAAATAAGCACGCTGTTATCAACAAATTCTATAGCAACTTTATTCCCGAGTTTCGACATTCAGTCGGGCAAATCAAGCGAATTCGAACATATATATTTCGAATTACCACCGTCACGTTACCGTTCGAACTCAACGATCCATGTTCGCGAGTACGGGCTATAGAATATATACAGCGTGAGACAAAACGATGGCACTCCATATGATTTTCTCTGTTTATAAATTAAATTCGCGAGAACCACAGGCGCTAAAAATTACAGCACAATGGAACTCCATTTGTACAAACTGCAAGTGGGCAAATAAATTTAAATAATTAGACATTTCATTTAATAGGGGTTCACCTATTTTCTCTTATCATCCACCATTCGAATATCGCAAATAAATTAAAATAATTGGGTATTTCGTATAATAGAATTTCGCCTACTTTCCTTTATCATCTACCATTCGAGTATTGCCTTTTTAATTTATTTGAAATATCGGTGGTAGTCTAGGTGACAAGTGTTATGTCAATGCTCGAAGTAAGTTCAATTGCGTACAGTCTTATTTTGTAATATTGTAAGAAACTCGTCGAGAAGTTTAGTCTACGTGACAATATATAATTTTATTTTACGACATATACTTGGATTTTAACAATTGCTATATGTCATCATTGTTTATGTATACAATCAGAGATATAAATTCCAATTAAATCAAATAATAAGAGCATTGTTAGAATCCAGTTAAACAGGTATTGCAAAAATTTTGTAAGAGTCATATAAGTTCCATTGTACCGTCATTTTGTCCCGTACTGCACATCGTATTCGCACATCGCGGCTCCAGGTTCGGTCAAATAGCTGAAATCTTTGTTAAGCAGAGTAGCTTTATTAAATGAAGACTGGGACCAGTTCACTTGCTCGAGAGCTCTGCAGAAGGCAGTAGAGCGACAACGAGTTCTGCTTTGAGAACAGCTTTAAGTTTGAGCGCTTTGAGAGCAGCCAGGGTTCGGTATGGTGTTCCACTTAGCGTGTAGACGAGTCCTCGCGGTACAAGCTTCGCTGCCAATGGAGGTGTATATCGTTTTTTACTTCTGTAGAGCGTCTCAGGCGCAGTGCACGGCTCCTTTGGTACCTGCGCGATTAGCCTATGTTGCCCGATTAGCAGATGTTAGATGCGGAGTCTCCAGTCCACGTCCAGTCGGTGCAAAGTGCAATCTCATAGGGAAATAGGACCCTATGAGGATCGTCAGTGAGGAATTTTTCTCTTGGGTTATTCTGACCTGACTAGATACATCGTCCTTGCCACTCAGGTGAAGGTGACCATGAGTCCCAGGGACACATGGGGAGGTGAGATGAGTGGACTTGATTAGAGTGGGTCCACCAATTTCAGGGTCAACAAGGTTCCTGTTGAGATTTCTTCATGATAAAAATATATTTATTAACGAGAAGATTAATATAGTGCTCGTGTACTTAACAACAAGGTGTTGTAGTAAGAACTAAATGCTAAAATAAACTCTACATCCTAGCGATATGGGGGCGATCCCTTCCCCTACGTTTTGTCCTTTGTCAGCGCGTGTCTTTTGTCTCCCGTTTTCTGGAAACGTCTTTTGACCTGCGTGACCTTAAACAGGCAGGTCAGTTCTAACCGTTCGCCCGTTTAATAAACATCTATATAGTTTTTCCACCGTTTCTACTATTTCTTTGCATTATAAGCCCTTAATACCAGGTAATAATACAAAGTAACTAAGCAGAAGGGTCTTGGACGTGCTTGCTGCTTTGCTGCCTGAATGGAACTGATAAAACAAAGGAAAAGGTCCTTTCGTATTACGTTCTGCAATGTAACGTCGTAGTTCCTCATTTTGTATCACTTTTTACCTCAGACAAGTGGCGCATCCGGTATTTATCGTCTATCGTTGCCCCCGATCACAGTTTCTGACCCCGTCAGTCTGACTAAACTAACCTTTGCCCCCAATGCCAAGTACAGGCAGCAATACATACTTCATAACCCGTTAAGCTCGCGAAAATATCGCTCGTCATTGAGGTATCGCTCCCCGATACCAATCTACTCGCGCCCCTCGTGTGAACTTCCGGTTCGCCGCTTGGTAAATCGGATTTTTATCGGTCGAAATTCCACGTAGCGGAGCTTTGAGATGCTCGAAGGTAGCAAAAGAAACTGTTTTGCCTTTATTGAACAAAACGTGTCTGGAGACGGGCACGATGAAGATTGCACCTGCGTCGCTACATCGGATAAGACGTTTCCAGGGATTCATCCTTGAAAAGGGAATTTAAATTGAAGCAAGATGGAGTTACAGCAAGTTCGTGAATACGAAACAGTCCAAGCATGCCGCTTTTATGATATTCACCCACTGGCAGGGTGGGTTTCTTAAATGGATTTCACGGCGTGGTGATACCGAGACGCCGAAATTTCCTGCGAGCGATGGATGCAGGTTACACGGTAACATGGCCGGGAAACTTTTGCGACGTTCAGTATCGAACAACGGGCAACGTTGCATCCTTGTAACGCGAAATTCTCGGATATGGGGTGAAATATCTTGCAACCAACCTGCGCGAAAGGAGAGAAAAGAAGGAAACGCGGGGACAGGGGAATGGAGGAGATAAAAAGTGATAAAAAGTGATAAAAACTAATGGGTCAGAGGAGAAATTGTTCGTGTAAGGCTGATTTTTATTTATGTACGCGATCTTGTTTAGCAGCGAGTTTGTACACATGAAAATTGCACACGGGTTCACGTCCGGGTCGGTACTACTGCGACTGCAGTAGTATAATCGAGTTTAGTCAGGCGTTTAGGACCGCTTAAACGAAGCGTTCTTAAACGAAGCAATTTTCGACTGAAATTGCGTGAATACTGCCTTCGAGTCGCTTTTCGGAATTTTTTAGAAAAGAATTCGTTTATGCGCGTTTAATTTCTTTTTCTTTTTTATTTTTTCGTCGCTCGGGAAATTTTTTTAACGTTGCTGTGGCAGACAGTCACGTAGAAGCGGGAAGATATTTTATTTTAAAGTATACATCGGTATATTCGAAATGTAGCTTTTAACGAGTTCCGAGAATCTGCTTTGCTGAATTTTATCGCCAAACGATTCATTTCTACGCGTCATTTATTTCCTTCTTTTCGGTGACTTAGAAAATTTTTGCAGCGGATTGGGTGGAACGGGGGAGGTAGTTTATCGTAGAATGCATATTGTCACACTTGGAATGTGCGACATAGAGAAATTAAAAGGCTCTTTTTTACAGATGGAGGTATCCATGTTTGAAAAATTGCTTAACAGCTATGGAACGTAGAGTACGGTAACACGATTGACGTTTGCGATAGAGAGGAATCGGAAAAAAGTGACAGCACGGGTTATACGGTTATTGGAGAATCTTTTTTCCCCATGTATTATATGTGCCTCGTTTTCACTGTTTTCGATCGGTCGAATGTGTCTCACCTCAACCCGGCCTTCATGGCGTTTATTATCGAAGTCGATAACGCGTTATCGAGTTAAGGATCGTCACCTGGATCCCTTCCAACAGCGAATTCTCCTATCCATCTTTTTTTAAAAACAAGTTCGCGAACTATGCAGAGAATATTCTTAAATTCGCGAATTTCATTCGAAATTTTTATTTGTATTTTTATTTTCACGATTTTTTAATTTTTCCATCTTTTGCGTGGATCTTTTGGTCCAAGAATTCGAGGCCCTTTATTAATTAGTCGTTAATTCTATAGAATTACAGTATTAATTTCTTTCCGAGTTAATTTTTATTCTTCGATAAAGATCAAATTTATATTAATTAACGACTTAATTAATTCCACGCAATTAAGTAATTCCAAGTAATTAATAACGATCGTTTTATCTTTCTATCTATCGCAGAAAATCTTGGTAATTCGAAAAGCACTGATATTTTACCATGACTTTACAATTCGTTAAAAATTCACTGCATACACGAATTACTCGCGTGTCCAAATATTTGCATAACCAAGTACATATCGATCGTTCGAAGATTCGGAAAAGTTTTCCACTCCATATTCCACCACGTGACTTTTATGAAACGGGAAGGTTCGCATGAATTAATCGGGCACTCATCTTGTAGAACACAGAGGGAACGCGTCTTTCTTTGCCGAGCATTTGCATTTAACTCGGACTCTGTGAGGATGCCACTCCTCGCTCTATATGTACTACATATATATCGGGGAAGCTTTTCAACCAATTTCAGTTTACGAGTACCGGCCGTTTGTGTGCGCTAATGTACTTACAATAGAATTTTTATTCCTTCTGGATGGCTACTTGAATATGAAGCACGTTTAACGAGAGGATGCAATGCCTATCCACTGCTAATTATCCGTGTTGCCTTTATTCCGGGTGCCAAAGTGCTCTTTTCAAATACCATCTAACTGCTCATCGCTGGATCGTTGGGAAGATCTCGAGATGATTCATTCAATCGCGATAGTTGCACGAAGAAAGCGAATTTTCAATGATATCAGATTTTTCAAATTATTCTCTCATCGATAAGAAATGTAATCTTAGATCGACGTCGTAGGATCTTCACGATGAAATTCTTCCCCGATGGTAGCAAATATTACTCTTTGGTCATGGAATGCATAATGTAATCGAGAGATTGCAGTCGTAGACTATGATTCTTTGTAAGCCTGTTGCGTATATCTACGATCAGAGGGAATTTAATCACGGAATAGCAAATAATTTTTCTCTCTCCTTTTGGCATATCAAGTTTGGTCGTTAGAAATATCCTGTTTAGAAGATTATGACGTTGAAAATGTTACGATAGTTCAGCTTTGTAATGAGAATATAAATAATTGTTAAAATATATAGCACGTCCTATTCGAATTGATCAACTTATTTCAATATCTTTGAATCTGTCAAAGATTATTTGAATCTAAAAGATACTTCAGATGAAGGATAAATGGATTTTTAAGCCAAGCAGGAAGTCTAAAACCAGTTACTTCAACAGATTTGTATAAAATTCTTCTAGGATTTTATACTCGAAGAATCCTAACCTCACTTTCGAACAAACGAAAGGTCTAAAATCAGCTATTTTTACTGATTTGTATGTTTTATTATTGACAGATATGTTTAAAACCTTCCACATGTACCATACTAAAACGTTTTTCCGACGTGTACCCTTTTCTGAAGAATCTAACCTCAAAAACGAGCGATCCCTTTCGATTTTGCGTTAAAACGAAGCCACTTTAAGCGAAAACAGACGACCAGAGCCAAAGAAATCGGTTATAGGGAATTGTGGTGTACGTGTTTGCTCGTTTATGAAACTTAATTATTCTTGGTACAGCTGCACGGATGCGGAATATGAGCTGCGGCTGAGAGAATGGCCCTCTTATGCACCTCATGCCGCGTATTTGTGCCATAATCCTATAACATTGTTTGAATTTATTCCTCCCTGCATACGTACTCGAATAATTCCCAGAGCTTTATTATAATTATCACATACGCGCACATTGGTACAGCGAATTATGCGAATTTAACGTAATCGATATTCCATTTGAAAGTATTTTAATATACAGGGTGTTCATAAAGCAAGCAAGTGTTCATAGTGCTCGTAGCATTAATAATGCATGAATTGTTATTTAATTTTATTAAAAAAAAAATAAGATAAAGGAAGCAAAATTGACAATTTAAGATACAAAAATGGAATTTTCCAATTTTTCTTTTCTTTCTGAAATAAAACTTGTGGTGGTAGAAAGTTTCCATTGTATTTTTTTGTAGAAGCGTAGTGGAGTCGTTGGGTGGTCTGTCAAAAAATTCTCGCAATGCAAAGGGTTAAATGTAACGTGACAATTAACTTGTCACTCGCTTTGAAAGAGAATTTTCCAGTGACGAATTATCTCGTCATTCCCGGTTATATCCGTGTCATGCACTAATTTCTTTATGCTCGTGACGGTCGCAGGCATAGTTGATACAATTATTCCATCCTGTAAAATATGAAAAAAAGGAATTAAAAAATTGCAATAGTGCAAACGAAATAATTCCTTTCTTCCATTTTACATTCTGTATTTCCATACAAATAATTCTCGCAAAAGAAAGAAACGATTAATGTACGTATATTATATAATGTGTATATATATATTTTTCTATTCCTACAGTAAAGTTTTTGGCTATAACAATTGTACGTTACCTATAGTAATCAATGTATATTTCGTTCATTAAATGTAGTAAACGTAAAAATTTGAATACTTTCATGTAAAGTGTGCCCTAAAATTCACGCAAAAAGTAAATTTTAAGGAAAACAGGTTTTTAATTAAAAATTGTATGCTCAGTAATGAAGACGCGTTGTTCTTTCGTGTAGCGTTCCATTTTTAATAACCCTGAGTTTGTCAGCTGTCACGCTGTCTGTTTTTTCGTGACACTTTGCCGCTCAAATGGTGCAAAATTCAAATCTCGCGTGAGTTTTGGGATACACTTTATGACTATGGATGAAAGGAAATATATTCGATTGTTTGGTACTATTCAATCATCGAGCGACGTGAAAAAGCAATCGAAATCATGGTGCCGGAGATCTCGTATTGATCTCACTCCGACACCTAGGAACCGCGTCCAAAGGTCGATGTTCCGGTTTCGTCGCAGCGAAGAGATGAGTCGCGTGTCCTTTTATTTTCCCTCTCAAGTTCCTTGTAATGTAATTGTATTCTTTCCTCTTCCCGACAACCTCCAATTGGACCAGTCCTTTGTGCACGAGCTTTGCTCCTGCAGCTTGACAACCAGCTTTCCCGGCAATTAAGCCGCGTAGGAGCCGTGTACGCTTTAACGATCGCGGCGCAGCGAACATTAGTACTCTTTCTGCTTTAGAAAAAAGGCATTCGCGAATGTACGACGAGAAACTTGGCGCAGTTGAAGAATTTCTACCCATTCGAGAAAAATTCATCGACTTCCGAGGAAAACATCTGTCAGTCGTTTGGTCCTTCGAGGTTTCCCCGAAGCTTCTCTGGCTCCCATGCTAAATTACACTCCGATTTTTACCTCGACTTTTTGCTGTGCTATTTCGCAAGAAATAACTAGTCGCGAGGCGTATGACGGATCCTAGCATTCGAGTTATCAGCTCTTAGGAAGCCAATTAAACTTTCTTCGCTCGTTTTGCTTCCACTGTCGATTTTGTCGCGAATGGTATTTCGATTTTCGTGTCGATTTTATCGTGTAATTTTGTAAGAAGTAACTCGTTGCGAGGTATAGGATAGACGTGGCTATTGGTGTGCCAGCCTCACAGAAGCCAATTAAGCTTTCCTCGGGTTTTCTTTCTGTTTTTATTTCCTTTTAAATTGCACTTCGATTTTTACATCGGTTTTATCGCGTAATTTTATGAGAAATAACTCGTTATCACGCGTATAATGGATCATTTCGTTTGTATCGAGGTATTTACAAGTCGATCAAGCTTCTTTCGCGTTCCCTTTCGATTTCCTTTTAAATTATATTCCGACTTTTATGTCGATTTTATCCTGGCATTTTATCGCTATCGAAACTCGTTACAGTCACTCAGAGTCACTCAGAAACCACACTAATAAAGTATCTTTAGAATAATTATTTATTTTCTAAAGAATTAAATGTTAATTATTAAAACTACTTTGTTCAAAAAATTGGAAATTTAACAAGATTTCTGCATAAAGTTTTAACAAGCATAGTTAAACGAAACGCGATGAAATCCAATATCAATATAAAATATAATTAAAAACCTCGCCATTTTCATTTCCACCGATAACTTTCTCACTTTTCAAAGCCCAGAGTCTTATTTTCACAAGAGAAAAATTAAAAACATCTTTTAATTTATCAATTTCTCATTTTTATTCGCGAATATGAGATCAAATAACAAACGAACCCTTTCTAGATCCTGATCTCTTTCCTTCTCACACGATCTACAATATTGGGACTAATATTTTCAGTTTAATTTATCATTATAAACATCGACACAAGGAAAGAATAATTTCACGATCAGTAAGTTCATGATAAGTCTTTTATACGTTCTAACATTGTCGGTACCAACTCTCTACTAGTGTCGTCTGTAGACGATAGATTAAGGTGTCAGTCATTAAGGCGTGATCGAGCGATCTTCGATCGAAGTGTGGCCACAGGGTTAGGATCACGACGAGAAAATGACGCGAGTTTAATTTATTTTCCAAGCAACGACGATAATTTCGTCGCGACCTAACTAGATCATTTTCGCGCTAGGCCCACAGCGGGGTGCTTTCTGTCAGTTCAGCTAGCGAAATGGATGCCCTATCTTAATTAATTACTGCGTGTCGGGAAGAACTTAATGAATTTCCTACAATGCTATGTCACGGTAACGAAGCGCACACGTGGATTGTGTCCGCGTTGAAAAATGACGTTTAATGAGGCGAGTAATTAAGCATGAAAGGAATGCGACACCGTTAATTATTTAATCTCTGATCTAGATTTTGATTAATCGCGTCGACTCTTCCTTTGCACCCGGATCGATGAGAAAGCGAACTTAAGTATAATTAATGTACCAGATTTGCAGACAGATTACGCGAGTGACGTTATCCAACTTACAAAGTTCACGCGGAACTTTCCTTTTTTGAATTTATTTCGCAGGTAAAAATTTTCGTACTTTTTTCGGTCACTGGGAGACGAGGAGATTGAACTCTTAATTTTTACGAATTCGTGTTGTTAGTGGTACAGTTGTTAATATATGTTATAGAGAGGAATTAGGTAAGGGGCACATACGACACAAGAACATGGTTTTGGATTAATAAAAACGATATATTTAAAATATTTAAAAGATGAACTACTGCCTACTACAATTTTAAGACTAATCTAACCTACCATAACCCTAATACTCAACTAAACACTCTGCAAACTCTGCACACTGACTCTGACACTGAATGACACTGACTCTCTGCATATATACCCTCTAGCTCCGAAAATATGCTACAATTAATTTATTAAAAACGAAAATGATCGAAGTGCTCCACCCTATACATAACCAACAGCCATAGAATACATATATGTATTAAAGAAATTGGACAAAGATTATCAGGTACCGTAAGATCGATTATCGATAGCTGCTCGAAATTAAAAATCGTAGTTCTGGAAGTAATTTCTGAAATCTAGAATCGTACGAAGAACTTCACGGATCCTAACAGATTAATTAAAAGATTAATAAAGAAGCCGTAAAATTGTCACTGACGGAGCACTCAACCGCAGTCTATATTAGGGGAAACTAGAGTGCAAGAAGATGGTCGAATTTAAGTTGAGGTTAATGAAAGGTGGTAGGAAGACGTTTTCATTTTGGCGAGGAAATCGATTCCACGGCACTGGCCCAGTTTCGGCCAATTATCGTCGAATTCCTTTCTTTTCACGGCACCAAACAACTTTCTATGTGTTAAGTAAGCGGCTTGAGAATGCGATGGCCAACAAACGCCGGGCGCCATTTTGATGGTATTCTCCGTACCGCCATTTTGCGCAACAGAAGGCGGAAATGAAATTTCATTAGCAATGCAAATACGACTGGATGCGCATCGCGCGATGCAATTTTCAACGATAATCGATAAAACTTCTGTCCTATTTATTTTTTCCGTAATTTTGATTTTGTTTCCCCTCGTTTGCGGCGTTCGCAAACGCATCCGTTGTCACATATACCATCGCGTACAGACCAGAAAGTGGAAATTACTATGTTTGCATATTGCTTAATACTCTGGTTGCACATTTTCGCGCACAAGTTTGCGATTGTTATCGCACGAATTTTCGCTTTTTTATAGCACTTGCTTGTCTGAACGCTTATTCACTCTCTGCTGTTTTCTTTCTATTATTCCTCGCGTGTTTAATGATAGAGCTACTGGAGGATCTTCACGTGTTCGTAAATATCGTATTCGTACATAACAATGATTGACGCGAGACGACGAGAATGATTAATGTGGATTCTATTTTGAGAAAAGTTCGCATGAATTTTGTCAGTGAAATAATAAGGTGGGCAGAATTGTGATTCTATGTCGATAAAAATCGGTATTAATTTTGGCAAACGAAGCTGCATATCTTTATTACAGTAACTGCAAGAGTAACAGATTTTAAACAACAGGACAGAAAATCTAATTGAAATTTCGAATATCTGTTTAGGATTTAATTTAAATATATTTTGAAATATTTTTATAAATAAAATAAACACGAAATACGCGTATTTCACACGAAATTTTCGATTGAAAAGGCAAAGGAGTAAAATCTGTACAGTTTGTCAGAGTTCAGTGCGTTTTCGACATATCGAATATATATTTTTTGTTATTCATAACGATTAAACATTCTATTTTTGTATATCGAGATAATATTGGACACGCAGTTGATCAGAAAAGTATTCCAATTTTTATGTTCTTTATTTGAAATATTTCACGAACAGTGAAATTAAAAAATTTATTACATCAGACTACAATATAATTAATATATAATAGAATATTTATGATATTGTTCCATTTATGTATATTTTCAGATATTTGTATCTACATTCTTTTATTCGACCGAATCAAGAAATTTATCGAATTTAACCAAAAGTTTATATATTTTTCTAATAGCATGAACTTAATCTACCAAAATGGTATTACACATATAATAACATAAATATACACTACAACGCAGAATACTAGTATATTTTTATTATGTGTGTAATACCATTTTTAAGGATTAAGAATTAAATATATTTTTCTAATATCATGAACTTAATCTACTAAAATGGTATTACACATATAATAACATAAATATACACTATAACGCAGAATACTACTATATTTTTATTATGTGTGTAATACCATTTTTAAGGATTGAGAATTAAAATGAAAGCTGTATGTACAATGTGAAATTTTTTGTCAGATTCAAATATTTAATAGAATATACAGAAAACGGTATTATAACAAAATATAATTGTATATTAATAATCTAATAATCTGATAAAAATCTAATAATAATAATAATAAAATACAATTATATAATAATATAAAGTAATAATAAAAATATTCTAATAATGTACAATAAATTTACGAAATAAAGCTGTGCATTACCTTAAACAATGTACTCGGTCGGAGTTCATCAAAACAGGTGCCCCAAAATCTCTGAGTGACAGCATAAACACCTGTACATGAATACCCTGGCTTCTAAGTACAACAGAAAGGGATCTATGGCGAAAGGGACAATGTCCCTTCGTCATAACGTGTTGCTCGATTGTTTTGTTTGCGAGATTAAAGCATCCACCTTCAAACACCAACGTTTAACGTGGCCGCGAGATCTTGTAAGCCACTTTCTGAAAGTCGTCGACGTGGCAGTTCTTTCGTCTCTGTCTAAAAAGCCTGGCCTTATTATGAATTCTATTCCCAAATTTCATTTGACGGTTTTCTGCGTGCCCTTTGAGCTTTTTACTGGCAAAGCCACGTCCCGCTTTCAGCCAAGTATTATATTTGCGTGAAAGGGAGGTCGTTTCTCCCTTGTACTAACGAAACCATGGTGCAGGCATTTCAGAAATTTCAAGATCACTTTGTCTTTTTAAATGGGGTACTATATCCCTTATGCCAAAACGTGGAAGAAAATCGAATTCTGAGTAAAAAAGTATCTTCATTAGTCCCAAACCTAAGCCAACGAGTGATTTCACTCTATTTCTTGAAAATTATTTTGCTTCAACGTTGCTAAATGTAACGTTATAAAAACTGATGCTTCTAGAGGAAATGCTACTGCGGTCCTAGTGACAAAAAATCCCTATATTAGTATACAAGCAAATAAATCATTCGTGTTAATAAACATCATGAAGTAAACATATTTGTCCTCTGAAAATATGCGATAAGACTGAGTCTTGACATGACGCAAAGAAAATTGTGAAGAAAAGTGACTGGAAAATTTATAGAAGGAAGTGTAAATTGTAGTTAATATTCCTCTGTATTATTAATCCTTTGTACTACTACAATGGTGAATTTAATTCGTTGCGTGTTCTCCATGTCCAATCTCACGATTATGGTCTACACATATAATTATATTTAATATGTTCCAACATAAGGAAAATTCAAAGAATTTCTTTAATTTTTATCCAACTATATCTTGAATAGAATAAAAGTAATAACTGAAATTAAATACTGTAATTTTCATAATTGTCGTGGAAATTAAGCACATTTAATTTGTTATTTTCGTAATAGAAACATATTTATATTTACTTTATGGTATTAATAAATATAAGAGATATCATTCTACATCGATATTTTAGCACATGGCTATTTCAAAGATGCAGCATTTTCCCGCCACAAAAATACCTAGCTTACCGGCCGCAGTCAACTTCCGGTTGGCGGCAAAACGGGCATACCGGTAACAAATGGTGGAACATTCTTGCGCGTCGAAGTAAAACATTAAAACGTTGAATTACTCGAAAACGTTTCGCGAAGTAGTGATATGACTGATTGACGTTTTAATTGCTACAAATAAAGAAATATATATATATAAAAACAATAACGTGACGTGTCGGGTGTTAGTTCGTGGTACTGTAGTTGCAGGTTACGTTTGCAACATTATCGTGATACTTATGAACAGAACAGAGCACAAGTGTAAGAAATTGTAAAAAGTTTACGATGTTCAAGATTAATAACTATGAAAATTTCTTCGGTAGTAATATACTTCACGTGAAAAAAGTGATGTGACATAGTGCCAATCGTACAAAGATACATGTGCGAAGTGAAGTGGTGTGAGTGCGGATCGTGTAATACTACCGCATTGTCCCGTATCGTTGACTGTAGTAGATTCTAGATTTCAATTGTCTTCTGTGATAATTGAATATATTTACTCTGATAGATAACTTTTCAACAGTTTTTTAAATTTTTCTTCGATCTTGACGCTCAATTGCAATATAGTTACTATTATTGATTATACATTCTAAACTTCGATTGTGGCTTAGGATATTTCATTACTGCTGCAAAGAATAGGCTGCCTTGCACCAGTAGCCCAATTATTCTCTGATTGAACGTGCACATGTCAAATAAAGTGACCCAAGTACAAGTGCCTGTGAAATCGTGTTACACAGTTTACTTTCCTCGCTCATATATCAGAAATTAGGCTTTTCGATTAGATTTTTTTTTTATCACAGCACAGAGTAGGTTCTTCTTTAACGAGTTTGACTATCTTTTTTCATTTTCAAGAGTGCGTTTTCAAAATCTACTGACGAAAATGTCTGTACCTGTGAAATCATATCACATAGTTTACTTCTTTCGGTCATACTTCCGAAATTAGGCCTTTCGGTTAGTTTCTTTCTGCATAACCGCGTAGAATAGAATTTTCTCTAACGGGATTGATTACTTTTTTTCGGTTTCGAGCGTGCGTTTTCCAAAAGTAGTGCCGAATGTGTCAGTGGCACTCAGATCGTGCTGCGCAATAGACTTTTATGATTTCTATCTTTAAAATTAGGCGTTCGATTTCGGATTTTTTCATCAATCCGCGTAGAGGGGAATTTTCTCTAACAGGATTGATAACATTTTTTCGGTTTCGTGCGTGCGTTTTCCAAAAGTAGTGCCGAATGTGTCAGTGGCTCTCAGATAGTGCTGCGCAATAGACTTTTTTGATTTCTATCTTTAAAATTAGGCGTTCGA
The DNA here is from genome assembly GCF_001483705.2 of Eufriesea mexicana. Lineage (NCBI taxonomy): Eukaryota > Metazoa > Arthropoda > Insecta > Hymenoptera > Apidae > Eufriesea > Eufriesea mexicana. The sequence goes on along the minus strand of NW_016913009.1, from coordinate 143,970 downwards.
TTTCGGATTTTTTCATCAATCCGCGTAGAGGGGAATTTTCTCTAACAGGATTGATAACTTTCTTTCGGTTTCGTGCGTGCGTTTTCCAAAAGTAGTGCCGAATGTGTCAGTGGCACTCAGATCGTGCTGCGCAATAGACTTTTATGATTTCCATCTTTAAAATTAGGCTTTCGATTTCGGATTTTTTCATCAATCCGCGTAGAGGGGAATTTTCTCTAACAGGATTGATAACTTTTTTTCGGTTTCGTGCGTGCGCTTTCCAAAAATAGTGCCGAATGTGTCAGTGGCTCTCAGATCGTGCTGCGCAATAGACTTTTTTGATTTCTATCTTTAAAATTAGGCTTTCGATTTCGGATTTTTTCATCAATCCGCGTAGAGGGGAATTTTCTCTAACAGGATTGATAACCTTTTTTCGGTTTCGTGCGTGCGCTTTCCAAAAATAGTGCCGAATGTGTCAGTGGCTCTCAGATCGTGCTGCGCAATAGACTTTTTTGTTTTCTATCTTTAAAATTAGGCTTTCGATTTCGGATTTTTTCATCAATCCGCGTAGAGGGGAATTTTCTCTAACAGGATTGATAACCTTTTTTCGGTTTCGTGCGTGCGCTTTCCAAAAATAGTGCCGAATGTGTCAGTGGCTCTCAGATCGTGCTGCGCAATAGACTTTTTTGATTTCTATCTTTAAAATTAGGCTTTCGATTTCGGATTTTTTCATCAATCCGCGTAGAGGGCATCTTTCTCTAACAGGATTGATAACTTTTTTTCGGTTTCGTGCGTGCGTTTTCCAAAAGTAGTGCCGAATGTGTCAGTGGCTCTCAGATAGTGCTGCGCAATAGACTTTTTTGATTTCTATCTTTAAAATTAGGCGTTCGATTTCGGATTTTTTCATCAATCCGCGTAGAGGGGAATTTTCTCTAACAGGATTGATAACTTTTTTTCGGTTTCGTGCGTGCGTTTTCCGAAAATAGTGCCGAATGTGTCAGTGGCTCTCAGATCGTGCTGCGCAATAGAATTTTTTGATTTCTATCTTTAAAATTAGACGTTCGATTTCGGATTTTTTCATCAATTCGCGTAGAGGGGCATTTTCTCTAACAGGATTGATAACTTTTTTTCGGTTTCGTGCGTGCGTTTTCCTTAAATAATGCCGAATGTGTCAGTGGCTCTCAGATCGCGCTGCGCAATTGACTTTTTTGGATTCTATCTTTGAAATTAGGCTTTTGGATTCGGTTTTTTTCGCCCAACTGTGTAGAGTGGAATTTTCTTTAACGGGATTGATTACTTTTTTTCGGTTTCCACAGTGCGTTTTCCTAAAATAGTGCCGAATGTGTCAGTGGGTATTAGATCGTGCTGCGCAATTGACTTTTTTGGATTCTATCTTTAAAATTAGGCTCTCGATTTCGGATTTTTTCGCCTAACAGTGTAGAGTGGAATTTTCTCTAACGGGATTGATTACTTTTTTTCGGTTTCCACAGTGCGTTTTCCTAAAATAGTGCCGAATGTGTCAGTGGGTATTAGATCGTGCTGCGTAATTGACTTTTTTGGATTCTATCTTTAAAATTTGGCTTTCGATTTCGGATTTTTTCGTTTAACAGTGTAGAGGGGAATTTTCTCTAACAGGATTGATAACTTTTTTTCGGTTTCGTGCGTGCGTTTTCTTTAAATTGTGCCGAATGTGTCAGTGGCTCTCAGATCGCGCTGCGCAATTCACTTTTTTGGATTCTATCTTTGAAATTAGGCTTTTGGATTCGGTTTTTTTCGCCTAACAGTGTAGAGTGGAATTTTCTCTAACGGGATTGATTACTTTTTTTCGGTTTCCACAGTGCGTTTTCCTAAAATAGTGCCGAATGTGTCAGTGGGTATTAGATCGTGCTGCGTAATTGACTTTTTTGGATTCTATCTTTAAAATTAGGCTTTCGATTTCGGATTTTTTCGTTTAACAGTGTAGAGGGGAATTTTCTCTAACAGGATTGATAACTTTTTTTCGGTTTCGTGCGTGCGTTTTCCTTAAATAGTGCCGAATGTGTCAGTGGCTCTCAGATCGCGCTGCGCAATTGACTTTTTTGGATTCTATTTTCGAAATTAGCCTTTTAGATTCGGTTTTTTTCACCCTACAGTGTAGAGTGGAATTTTCTCTAACGGGATTGATTACTTTTTTTCGGTTTCGACAGTGCGTTTTCCTAAAATAGTGCCGAATGTGTCATTAGGTATCCGATCGTGCTGTGCAAATGATTTTTTGGATTCTATCTTTGAAATTAGGCTCTTGGATTCGGTTTTTTTCGCCTTGCAGTGTAGAGTAGAATTTTCTCTAACGGGATTGATTATTTTTTTTCGGTTTCGAGCGTGCATTTTCCTAAAATAGTGCCGGATCTATGAGTGTCTGTGAAATCGTGCTGCCAGCTTGACTTTTTTCGCTTCTTTTTCCAAAATTGGACTTTTAGATTCGATTTTTTCTATGTATCAGCGTAGTGTGATATTTTCTCTAGCGAGATTGGATATTTTTATTCGTTTCTGTCTTGCGTTTTCAAAATCTGGGGATGAAAGTTCATGTGTTTCACAAGTCGTTTTGTGTAATTTCCTCTTTTGTTAATATTTTCGAAATTTCCATATTGGTTTAGTATTTTTTGCTATCACAGCGTGGGATAAATTCTCATTTAGCTCTTCTGACTTTCTTTTTCTGTTTCGAGCTTCCATTTTCGAAGCATTGTGACCGTACTGTCCATTTTTTTTTTCTATTGTATTTCCGAAATTATGTTTTTGGATTCTGGTTTTTGCTACCACAGTTTTGATTCGACCTTTGAGAAACAGAGACAACTTGCGCGAAACGAAATTTAATATCATTTAATTAGTTATAATTTCTGAATGTTATATGTATCTGCTTCCGCAATAATTGGTCAAATTTTCCTTTCTATTTTTGCTTTTGCTTTAGTTTCAACGTCTCTGCATTTGTCACCTTTTCATCCTCTATATCACACATACGCCATTTTTTAATTATGGCGGTTATCTTCAGTAGCGTACCCTATGTACCTAATAGTGGATACAGAAGATTTTGTGCAGGAATGTACGTTGTCTTTGTTTCGTTCGTAGCAATCATACACCAAGGCGTTAGCATCTCTCGAGGAAGCTTTTCGCGATAGAAAAGGTTCATTTTGGTTCGTATGCGGTCCCATTGTCTCCTAATGCTGCCGCGTTTTCGGAATGCGAACATCCGCGATCCGTGTTCGCGCGGCGTCCCGACGCGTCACGAGGTCGGAATTTCCCGCGGGAATTTTTCTTTATACGATAACACTGTTGCAGATGTCGCGTCTCTCGCGGAAATTTTTCACCGGCGATACAGGCTGCTCTCTATTACGAATGAAAATTTTACACCACCCGGTGTCCGTGGGAACGCATTGTATACGCCATAGTTGGCTCGCGATACACCTCGAGGCTAGTTTCTTTCCTTAAATGAACGCCTTCGGCAAACTTTTCCTCTGTTCCAGTGCGAAATTGAAAAAAGGAAGGGAACAACAATTTTCGCGTCGCTCGGGGCCCGACAATGCCGGCTATTAAGGATTAAATCATGGCCGAGATACCTTGCGAATTTATATTCATCGCGAAACTTATTTCGAATTTATTAAGAGCCATTAAGCGACCGGGAAGTAAAGAAATTTCAAAGGAAATTAAATCGTGTCCTCGCGATCCGCCAAGTTCCTCGTTAATCCGAGAAATCTTTGCTCTTTGTCGCGCAGAAAAATTCTACTTATTAAATATCGCGCGAGATTAATCGTTTCCGGGTAGATTGCCAATGTTCTTCCCTTCCTTCCGTTTTATTTCGAAACTCGAAATATATTCGTGAAACGGTGGCAAGTGGCATCGGAAATGAGAACAACGCGTCATGGTGTTATTGATCTCGTTGTATCAACTGACCCGTTATTTCGCCATTTCTCTCGCGAAATTCCACCAAAAATCCAAGTCCCCGTTTCTCTCGTAAAATCTACCAAAAATCCGAGTCGCCATTTCCAACGACGATTTACGTTTGGTATCAAGATTTGTTCGTATGTAACATTTTACCAGGTAGTATCGGGTGCCGTACTTTCGTGCACCGATTTTAATTACAACATCGATTGTACATACATGTATATATATATACATATAGGTTCGGTAAGTGATTATCGTTTATATTGGAATATCATTATCGAAAAATTTCGTGAGCGAATTATTTGACGAACTCGACTTCCACCTTCGTAATTTATTTTTCAGATTATATCAAAAACGTGATGTTCCGCGTGCACTGGTGTAATCGTGGTATTATGAAGATTAAATTTAAATTACGGTATTGAAACAATTTCGGTTCTGAATTTTAGATGAATCATGCATTATACAGGGTATCCCGGAATTGGTAGTACAATCGATCAGTGGGTGATTCTACGTGAAAAGGCACATCGAAAATAAAGAATAAAATTTTCTTCTTCGAGGTTTCGTTACTGAGAAAATAAATTTGGAATATTCACCGAGTACGCGTGTACTTAACTTTGGCTTAAATGGATGGATAGATTGGTATACCAGCGTACTTGTTAAACTAAAAAATGGACATTTGGGATATTAGCTTGAATAACTTGGTGGAAATATTCTCAAAATCTCTTCGAGGATGAAGAAGATCAAGAAAATCAGGAAAATGAAGAAGATCAAGAAAATTGAGAAGGATGAAGAAGATCAAGAAAATCGAGAAGGATGAAGCAGATCAAGAAAATCAAGAAGATGAAGAAAATCAAGAAAGATGAAGCAGATCAAGAAAATCAAAAAAATGAAGGTTAAGAAGGTGAAGAAAATCAAGAAGATATAGAAAATGAAGAAGATCAAGAAGATCAAGCAAATTAAGAAAATGAAGGAAATCAAGGAGATGAAGAAGATCAAGAAGATGAAGCAAATCGAGAAGATCAAGTAAATTAAGAAGATGAAGAAGGTTAAGGAAATAAAAAAGATGAAGCAAATCAAGAAGATGAAGAAGATCAAGCAGATCAAGAAGATGAAGAAGATCACAAAGATGAAGAAGATTAAGGAAATCAAAAAGATAAAGAAGATCAAAAAGATGAAGAAAGTTAAGGAAATAAAGAAGATCAAGCAGATCAAGAAGATCAAGAAGATCACAAAGATGAAGAAGATTAAGGAAATCAAAAAGATGAAGAAGATCAAGAAGATGAAGAAAATCAAGAAGATCAAGAAAATAAAAAAGGTGAAGAAGATCAAGAAGATCAAGAAAATCAAGAAGATCAAGAAGATCAAGAAAATGAAGAAAACCAAGAAAATCAAGAAGATCAAGAAAATAAAAAAGGGTGAAGAAGATCAAGAAGATCAAGAAAATGAAGAAAACCAAGAAAATCAAGAAGATTAAGAAAATAAAAAAGATGAAGAAGATGAAGAAGATCAAGAAAATTAAGAAGATCAAGGAAATCAAGAAGATGAAGATCGACTGTAAGTATAGACATCGTGTTTCGATTATTCTGACACGAATTTTCAGGAATTTTATTTCTATACATCGTGCCCCTTTAAAATGTAGTTATAATTGAAAATATTATTATTTGTACAAGGAGTTGAAGCACAAACACGAAACGTTTTAATTGCAAGGTTTCTCTTAAAAGTAAACGAGTTTCGCGAATGAATTTTGATTGATGCAAAAAGAAATGAAGTACAATAATGAACAGTTCCTATATATAACATTGATGCTGAAAAATGAATTTTTATTGTCATCTCGAGTAAATTAATACTCTAGGAAATATCACCGAATCAATTATTATTTAGCAAGCTCGATACGACTGTGTAAACAAGTTTACCTTGCGAATTGCACTTTTTGATCTTATCTTTCGTTGCTTTTTATAGCCCGATGCACGTGAACGATACGATATTAAAGCAACCTTTGAAATCGAATACCAATATACGATTGCGGACCATGAGAAATGAAAATTCTCCGTTGTACGAACTGCGGCAATTGACCATTGCCACCAAAATGAATCCGCGAGTAAACTAAAGGGGAAAAGGAAACGAATTCGTTTCTCAGATGAGTTTTCGCTTTTCACTAGCAGCCATTTCTTCCAGTAGCCCCGAGCAGTTCCGCGTTTGTACCACTCTGTCATGACAGCGATGGTAGGTATAACGTTATTTGAATCACTCATTTGTGTAATCGATCAGCTGCGCGAAATAAAAGGCAACAATTTATTTCAGATATATAAACTTAATCGGCAATCAAGTGCTCTGGTATTAAAATTTTTCAAAATTCCAGATGGAATTAATCACTGTGGCTTGTCATTCCTCAACGAGTGATCGAAACTCTCACTTTTCACTTGAAGATGCTTAAAAGGTATGAAATTGATTTCTTCCCATAATTTTCACTAATTATTGTTATTAATATCTACTTTATTTATTTATTTATCGTAAATTTTAAAGAAAATTTTGTCCCAGGGCTGACAATATTCTTCGATATTCTTTAATTTTATTGCATTAGTATAGATGTTAAGAGTTGAAGTTAAACCTGTGTTTGTACACTGAAATTCTTTTTCAGGCTGTAATTGTTTATTTCAAATTACTTTTGCAATATAGTTTAGCCAATATTTCTTTTACCAACAGTTTAGAACAAATTAGAATTAAATTCTTATCAAAATCCCATTACAAAATCTCGTTACTATTATTATCAGTATATCTTAAATTGATATATCGACATTCCAATTTTGAAACTTATCTACTCTTATCTACAGAAAATCAGAAAATTATCTTTCTTTTTCTCTCACTCAATTATGATCCATCCATTTTTCACTAAAATAAGATAAAATAAAATAAAATAAAATAGAAAGGAAAGATACCTTCATTTTAAAAAGAAATACTAAATAATAAATTAATTTTAGGGGAATCAGAGATCACGTCTCTATTTTTCAAGTTAATTTCGTACCACTCGGAAAATTTGCAAGGTACCACGAGAGTTAAGGCAACAGGAATATACAGCTGTCTCGTTCGTACATGGATCCGATGCACGTCGCTCATTCGACTTCCCGAATGCATTAAATCGTCGTTAATAACATCGTCTGCTTCAGGTAGGCGTATTCATGACACCGGTGATAGAGAGATACACGAGGTTTCTTGTGACACGGACGCGTCCGCGCGAATAATCTGAACGCATTACAAACAGGTGATTTATGGCGTTATTGGATCGCAGCGTTCTTGCATAAACACAAAAGCGGAATCAGAATGCAATCGGTGTTAGCACAGCTGCCAATTCGGCGAATGCATCCGGACAGAACCGCGGTGTCCGCGGGACGAAAAAACCACTCGATTAGTAATTACAGTTCATTAACGATAAAAGACGAGAACAAGTTAATCCTTTCGAAATTATCCGCTTACCATCGTTTCAGAAAAATTCACTTCGTACTAAACGTTGGACAGTGGGTGATTTAATAACACAATCGATGCAAATATCGTGGAATATGTACGAGGTATGAGAGAACGTGTAACAAGTTTTCTGTGATATTATTATTATTATATATTTATATATTTATACAGCAAGGGTTCAAATATATTATAATAATAGAGTTAGGTCTCAAAGATCAGGTGTATCGGTAAATTTCGTTACATTGTGTACAGAAGATTGGGAAACGATAAACGACTATAGATCTTCATTGTGGAGGATCTAGATCAGTTCTGGATATTAAGGATACACGAGAGTCTCAGGATCTATTAACCCTTTACACTCGGCGATCTTTTAGTTACAGAACATAGTAATTCGAAAACTTTCTATTATAAAGTCGACGATATTTTCAAAACGGTAAATAAGAAGTGCAAATTAATTGTAAGACGTAGAATTATTTTACCTCGATATTCTACGCATTGTTGGGCAATTTTAAATTCGAGATATTAATTAATAATGTAGGATGGCAGAACTGATCTTGAGACACCGAAAATTCACGAAAGAACAAGAACACAATAACACAAACTCAAAACTCGTAAACTGATTTAACTTATGAAAGAAAACCAAGATAAGGAAAATACACAAACATGCACTCTTTTAAAATTTTCTTTCCAACACCAAGCGACTCGCGCTTGTGCTGGTCACAACTGATTTCTAAGGACTCTGTTTCGGTTGTCAAGGACCACGCTTTTATAATTTCCTTGACCTACGCTTCATCTCCCCGTAGGGGAGCCACGCAACTTAATTTTGGTATATAGAATAACTTTTCGATTTGCTTCTAGAAGATACCGATCGGTTTACAATTTGTTTTTGTTGGCAATAGCCGATTCGCGATTTCTTTTGGTATCCTACAATAATGATGTTTAGAACTTGATTAAATGGTGACTGAGAGTCGCCTCTCGAGTGCAGAGGGTTAATTCTTTGAGGATCGTAAAGATCATAGAGGTCTTTTGCGTTAGAAGGATTTTATCGGCTTTTAATTTTTAATTTACTGTAGTATCGTAGGTTTATAAACATTTTAGAGTCTCAAGGGTTCTGAAGATTTTCATAGCCTCTTGGGTCTCTAGAACGATCGAGATCTCGTGATACCTTAAAGAATCTTATGGATCTTTGGGGTGTTTAAAATTTTACGAGATCTCGAGGTCCTTCACAGTCCTGCGAGTTCTTAAGATGTCCAAGGCCTCGAGATCCACCGTAGATCTTTATAGTCTCATGAATCTCCAGGATGTCTAATTGTTAGACCTCTCGCGAGGTCTTAAGAACCTCTATAATCTCCTGGATCCTTGGGGTATCCAAACTTTCACGAGTTTCTGAGAATTTTAATAGTTTCCTGGGTCTCTAGAGTATCCAGAGTTTTGTGAGGGTATACATAGGGTATCCAAAATTCTTATGACGTTCTAAGGAATTCCACAGTTTCGCGAATCCCTGAGATATCTAAATCCTCATAAGATCCGGAGGATTTCCATAATCCCCTGAGTCCCTTTAGTGTCCAATTTTTCGCGAAGTTCTATATAATCGCACGAATCCCTGGAGTATCCAAACTCTCGTGAGATCCTCAGGATCTCCATAGTCTTGTGAGTATATAAAGTATCCAAGTTCTCATACAGGACACTCACAGTGTCCTATTTTTGGTGAAGTCCTATATAATTTCACGAATCCCTAGAGTATCCAAACTGTCGTGAGATCTTCAAAATCGCTATAGTCTCGTAAATCTATAAAGCGTCCTAATTCTCATAGAACACTTTTACAGCCTTCTAGGTCCTTACAGTGTCGAAGATCTCGCAAAGCCCTAACAATCTATACAGCTTCGTCAGCTGTGCTGTAAAAGCTCGAATTTCGTGTCTGTGCAGTAGGTCAGTTGGAGTTGTTACCGTCCACTTCGAATTTGGCTAGCTGCTGTCAGTCTATACGGTGTCAGATAAGCCTGTTATTGTTTATGTGGCAACGAGTGAGTTCGTTAGGCTTTGTATTATGTCGAATGATCTGGTTTCGAGTGTATCGTGTCTGATTGGATCGGATCGGTATTGCGCGCGTCTATTGGATTTAGGGTTGTCCGTGTTGAGTTTGCTAGGCCAGCTAGGCCTGGTATTGTCCGTGTAGCGTTTAGTGGCTGATAAAATCAACCGGTATCAGAAGTTTTAAACGTATGTCGTAATACGATGTTACGAGATTATGAACTTCGTTTTACTTGAACGCGGGCAACGTGTTTATGAAGCAAATGAACAAGTTCCGCAGAGGGACGTGCACGTTATTTGTTTTCTATTTGTAACTTCGGTTGTTCCCTGCTGTTTTTTAATTGACGCGTGCATCACAAAATTGTTACAACTTCTACGAAACAGTTACCAAGCAGCAAAACGCCTACTAACTAAAATTCTCTACAGGAATTCATTTTGGCTTTCTTGCAAATCCAGTCCAAGTAAGATGTAACGCGAGTGAAGACAGTAGGGTAATTAATAAGAGCACATCCTGTCGACCAAGAGACGAGTCCAACGATTTTCTCGTTCACCGTGAGAGGACCACCAGAATCACCCTGTACAAATATGGTAAATTATATTACACAATGGTGATCATGATGATGATGGTGATATAACGATTACGATTACCATGATAATACTTTTGAATACGTTATGGAAGTACTATAAAATACGAATTCGTAGCACTGTTAATATGGTATGGCAATAATATAACATACAGGTACCTAATAGTCGAATAATTCTAGATACGAATATACTAATTATAAATAATAATAAATGTAGATATCTAATATTCTAATAATATTATACACTGTAAAAATAATAAATATAGGCAGCTAATATCCGAATAATTCTAGATACGAAATACACTATAAAAATAATAAAATATACAGATACCTAATATTCTAATAATACTATTAACGCACTGAAAAACTAATCGGAAATATCATATACCGAGTATTCCAATAACACCATTAACATACCGATAAAATAATAAAAGCACAAATTACCACGATTTTCACGATGCTAAATAAAGAACCGAGCAAAGATATTTGTAAGTGGCAGGGTTGCGTTAGAAGAAAAAAGGTTCGTTCGTTGTCGTATCAAATAAACGATTTATTTTTCGTCAAACACATATACAAAATGCGATACGAAAGCCGAGGCGGATTATTTACAGCGACGAAGGTGCTACGTTCCGCGTGAAAAAGATTCAAGTCCCGAGCTGGCGTTTTACGTTGACTTCTGCTTCACGTTTCACTTGCTGGATTTACACAGCGTTTGCCTCTATCCAATTAAGGTGAGACGCCACACGGGTGTAGACAGTCGGATAGTCGGTGAGGGCGCAGCCCATTGCCCAAGAAACGAGACCAACGAGTTTTCCACCCACGGTCAACGGGCCACCGGAATCACCCTGCATGAAAATAAACAACATACGTCAAGCAACAATCCTGGTAAAATCGCGAGACTTGGCAAATTCGCAGAAAATACGGCGAAAATAAAATTTATGGAAATTCCTGGAAATTTCACGAAATTAACGTAATTAACGAAATTAATAACGAAGAATCACGAGTCACGAGTTGGGTTACACGTCGATCCTTATCGATACCTCGATTCGATGTAGTCATGACGAAATTGAATTCGCACGAACTATCGGTGAAATGAAATTTACGCAAACTGTACGACGTATCTATTATAAATTACGATTTAATTAACCTTTCGAGGGACCACGATTTATATTAATTTCACGGTATTGTAATAAAATATGGTTCGAGCGAAGTCGCATGGAAAATCGATTCGTGTAAACTCGACGAAAATGTGAAACGCGACGCAAACGGAATGGCGTAGAAAAATTATTTATGCCAATTTTGCGACAAGGTTATTCAATTGTTATTGCAGATATTAATACAAATGTTATTGGTGAAATTATTGGGAATTATTAAAATTAAATCAGCGAATGTTTATAGTGAAAATTATCGTTGTGGATGTCTGTACGAGTATCGTATTCAAATTAGGAAATTAGTTATTTAAATTAACAAAATTGCAGGGGAAATAATTATGATACTTACGTGACACGATCCTTTCTGGGTGCTTGGATCGTAAGCACAAATCTGCGAGTCGTAGACGTTGTAATTCTCTCTGTTGTACATTAATCTGCAGTACTCTTGATTAGCAATCAAGATGTTTACACGTTGCAAGTAAATAGTCGTCGGACCACCTTGCTGCAATCATACGACACGTGAAATCGTGACTAACGATCGGAAAAATTCCACTATCTTTAAATAAATGACGAGCTTCTTTTGTTCCCAACCAGAAAAAGATAAATTACACTAACTCGCACGAAATTGGGATGAATTTTAAAAAATTTATAATTTCATTACGAGAAAATTAGGTACATAGTCTACTAGTACTAGCTGAAACTAAATAATTTTGCAATTCACGGTAAATAATTTTTCGCGATTAAATCATAGTGCGAGGGGTTGATAATAGAATCGTCTAATAATTTTAGTTACCAAAAGTATGTAACTACTTTTGGCATAATTAATATTGTTAAATTTCATTGCATTTTATATATTATAAATATATTTTTTGGAGCTTTTATTAATATTCTATCAATTTCTAATATTAAAAATGAAAATATGTAGTACAAAAGAGTTCCAAGTAACTTAACGCTAAATATACCAGGATCTAAACGAGCATTTTCAAAATTTTGATTAAAAATTCCGTATTTAGCGATTTTTCTTCTAATGTGCGTATAATTAATTTTCCAATATTTTCTGTTTCACGTTTCTCTTAAGTGATCGTTGTTCGTTTAGCGTGGACACGTTTGCTCTGGACTAGTACCCTAATTTGGTATTAGGGTATACTAATGTTTCCCTAAATGAGGCGAAAACACGGAATACTCTCGCTTACCCAAAGTCTGCCCCATCCAGAGACTGTTGCCACATCATTCGGCTTGAGGACATCCTTTGACGATGGGAGAACGACGAAAGAAATCAATTTCGATTTCACGAATGGCACCTCTACCTGTAAGGATAGACCACGATGGAATGATACCCATCTCGCTCGTCGTAAAATCCATATTACACCTGCATATCCTTATACACGTATGCACATACCTTGAGTAAACTTATGTCGTTCTTCCAAGAATCCGAGGGGTTATAGTCTTCGTGCATAATGATTTTAACGACGTTATGTTCATAGTTTGGCTTGGCTAAATTGGTGGTTCCAGCTACTACCTTCAGCTCGATGGCCAGTTTACTTGAAAGAGACAAATAAATAAATTTTTTTACGTTTACCAGATTTACAATTTTTCATATTGTTCATATTCATATAATAATATATTATTTATAATAAATATATATTCTTGATCAACAATATTATACGGCTATATAATTAATATAATAAATGATTGATTTGTATATATAATATATTTATATAATATATTGTTCGTAATAAATATATATTCATGATCAATTATATATAGCTATATAATTAATATAAAAAATTATTGATTCGTAATATATAATATATTTAATTCGTATAATTGAAATTCGCATAATCGACGTTCTAGTCTGTATCCTTTGTAACTATCTGTATAATAAGAGTTCTAGTGAAATTTTTCGAATGCTTACCCCGAGACGCAGTGAGCCGCAGTAATGACATAATTTTCATTGAGAATGGAGCCACCGCAGAAGTGGAACGAGCTGTCCCTATTTTGAAGGGACACCTGGGAATAAAGAAAGACGGTATTCCGGTAATTTGACGAAATCCACGATGCAAGACGTGAATAGAGAGCATGTACACAGCTACTGTAGAAGGGCCATCCTCGAACTAGCCAGGAAACCGTCGTTCGTGATACTTTTTCACGATTCAGTCTCCTCTGTCACGACTAAGGGCAACGTTATTTTGATAACTCACCTGGTACGGGATCTCTCCCTCTTTCGCCTTCTCGCCGTTCACGATCCTTGGGTCGTACTTCGGTAGCAGCCCCGCTGTGTAAATAAAGAAGGTACACAATAATCTGTATTTAGTGATTGCGGACGGGACACGCAGAATTGCAAGAATTTTTTGGAGACAGTAGAATTTTTGTTTTATTTTCTAGACTGTGAGGAATTTTAATAACAACTTTGGAAATATTTTATGGAAAGAATTCTTTGGACGTAGAATTTTTATTTCATTTTCTAAATTGAGGGGAATTTTAATAATAATTTTGGAAATATTTTGTGTTTCACGTGGAAAGAATTCTTTGGACGTAAAATTTTGATTTTATTTTCTAAATTTTGGGAGGATTTTAATAATAATTTTGGATATATTTTGTGCGCCACGTGGAAAGAATTCTTTGAACGTGGAATTTTCATTTTATTTTCTAAATTGAGGGGAATTGTAATAATAATTTTGGAAATATTTTGTGTTTCATGTGGAAGGAATTCTTTGGATATAGAATTTTTATATTATTTTTTAAATTGAGGGGGAATTTTAATAATAATTTTGGATATATTTTGTGTTCTACGTGAAAAGAATTCTTCGGAGATGGAATTTTTATTTTATTTTTTAAATTAATGGGAATTTTAATAATAGCTTTGGATATACTTTTGGTTAAAATTAATAGACACGAATAGTACCAGTATTGAAGTGACTCTACTAGAGGTTTCCTTTTTACGCGGGGAAATTTTATATTCGTTGATTACAACCGCTGATAGATTTTTAACGAGTCTGTTGTAGTTACATGGAAAAATAAAAAAAGTTTCTTTTGTGTCGAATATGAAAAGAATTTTTGGAGGTTTAATAATAATTTTGGGTGTATTTTGTTTCATTTTTATCGACGTCGATGATCAATCAGATAATTATCATGGAGAACAAATAGATATGACGACTGAATGAAGCGTAGTATTTGAATAAGATTTTGATTATACGAATGAGGTTTATTTAAGTGTAATTTCCATTTTGATTAAGTAAATAAGAATCGATCGTGCGAAATAAAATTTTAAATAAAATAATAGAATGTAGATTTTCTAGATCATCTATTCCATTCTAAATTTCATTCTGGAAATTTCATTTTTTTATAAATATATATGTTATTTTTTGTAATAGGTCAGGAAATATTCACGAATGATCAGGATTTTTCAAACATCGAAATTTTTCACGAATAAGATCCCAGGAAATACAATATCAGATATATTACTAAAAATTAAAATATATATTTAAAAATTTTATTAGTCCAGTGTTGTATGATTGATTTAAATAAAACTATCAAATATATTTATCGAAATAACCACACTCACGTGTACCAAACACTCACAACTGCTGACACTACTACACCATGATTATTCTATAATTAATCATCAACATTCGCGTTACTTTAATACAGAAATTAAAGAAAAAAAATTAGAAATTGAATTTAAAAAATATTTCTAAAAAGGTAAAACGAGGAAATTTGTTAGAAGGAAGGATTTAGAAAGCTTGAACCCACTATTTTGGATCTTTATAAGGTTTCACACCTTCACGGGAAACGTGTTTCACGCGTCTTTGAACCCGCTAAACGCGAAACTTTATCGTTCCTCCAAGCAGGGAATAAGTAAATAAAAGTTGATGTCAAACTCTATTTCCTCGCTAGATTCCCTTTTTCACCGAAACCTATGAGAATTGTAATCACTCACCGTTGCAGATGGCGAAGAGCGTAAGAAGCGTGAACGTGGTCTTCATATTTTCGGTTGAACCGTTCCCTGCAGACTGACTCGAAACATCACCCTAGGTATTATTTTATATATCATGATCTACGTACTTCACACTTAATTGCCCATTTCTCGAGATTAGATAGAATCATGATCTGTGTTGTATCAACACATCGATTTCGCGATTGATCCAGATCATCGTGATTAATTATTTTTCGATAACCTCGACGGTTATCAGTGACTTGTCTGGCCCAGAATCTCTTCGTCTATATTCGAGATTTTAGAAAACGTTCTTCTTAGTTTCAGACACCTATCACGTGCATTTCTATCTTCCAACTGTGCTTCCTCCAGTCCCAATTTTTCCCCGTGTTTCTCGAACTATTATAAATTTTTCATAGATTTCGAGTATTATCATTTTGCAATTATTCGATAGAAGCTCAGAAACTGTTAAGTAACTATCGATGAATAATACGATCTCGAGTATACCATAAATCAGTAATATCAATTAAAGCGATAAGTAGAAGCAATTAGATTCTTCAGTTAAGAAAAAAAAATTAAATTAATTTTCTAACGAGCACCTTTTCACGTTTCGAGAAGTTAATTTCGTTAAAAGCAGCCGAATGCTTCCGAGATCACCGAGAAAATAAAAACCCTGGGAGTTTGAAACATTTTTCGATTAATTCGGTGGCTTCGGTGTTAATAAGCGCGATTAATAATTATTAAAAATGATCAAAACGCGTGCAAAATTATCAAAAATTACCAAAAGGCGCGACGATTTCGGGAATTAAATTTTACGTAAATAAATCTGGAGAAAATAATTTAAAGACTATAAAGACTGCTTGATAGTATTTAATTTAATTTAATAGTAATTTAAAGACTATTTTGTCGATGAAGAAGGTTTTATGTGTGATGGTTATAACTCGTAATTATCTCGTGCTATTTTGTAAAAGAACGTGCGTGATTTCGAAACACGGAGCTGTCCATGTTGTTTGGTCACACTTTGTGACGTGCACGTTTGGACTTTCCGTGCACCGTTAATCCCATTTGACAAGTACTTGACGTGTAAGTATTAACACGATAAGGAAAAATTGAACAAATCGCTGATAATAGAAAATTAATTTTCTTTAATGAAAAATTAATTCCTGTGATACATTTATGAAAAAATCTCTATTTCCTTTAGAATCTTGACGCCATTTATGAGTATTTTATAGCGATACTGATGGCGACGAACATCAGTTACTAAGGATATCATAAAGAATACTTTTTTCTTGTAATAGCTATTCAAGAAAGATAGTAATTCAAAGAATTGATAATAATAAATGGATAAATGTGAAATACATTAATAATAAATTAATAATAATAAATATTTGTACTGATAAATAATAGACTGTGACCCAAGCACATATGCATGTACATAAATATTTGTGCAAAAATATTATATTAATTGTACAATATACAAGTTACATAAATAATTATACTTTCTTACTATATTTAGATATAATCTTACTATAGTAATAGTAATAGTATATATAGTATAGTAATCTTACTATATACTATATTTAAATATTTACTTACGGTAAATATTTTTATTAATGTCATATATCAATATTTCGTCTAAAATTGATAATAATTAAAATTACACGTACGTGGCTCTCGCTGTGTAAAATTATTAATACCATGCGAGGACAAATTCTCGATTTAATCGATCTTTTCTACGAATAATTCCAAATTAAAATCTATCCCCGTCTCCGAGTGATTCTCGAACGTACGAAATAGCGCGTGTGTGCGTTACTTTCACACACGTATACGTGCAAATACTTCATTAAAGAATCTTTATCAAATTATGACAAATACGTCGACACGTATCGTTCATTATTTATCGTATCGATCAAACTGATTCATTGTGTTTAATAACAATGACTGTGATTTCTTTTCTTTGGCCTTCCGTGATTTCTTTTCTCCCAGTTTTAATCTGTTTTTCGTCCGGGTTTAATTTTATTCCTCCACTTGGAGGGGATTATTGAACAGCGATGCTTATTCGTTAAAAGATTTCTTACACAAGAAGGGGAGAGGCTTAATCCTGGTCTCAGATTCATGGATTAGGGGGATACCAAAGAGCAAAGAGGGACATCGAGTCCGGTCGAAGGCCATTAAGTCCGATATTTATGAGTCACGATGGCATTTCTTTCGATAATACCATTGAATAACAAACATTTTATTTTTCTGAGGAAACATTTATTCTCGCAAGAGAGACAGTTTCACTTTCACTTTATTCGAATAACGTCGAATAATTCAGGTATTCGAATTATGTAATATAACGATATTATAAATAAAATTACGATAATTAATAAAATAAATTAATATAATAAACTATAACACGATAAATAAATTATTAATAAAAAACTATATTGTTATTGTGAAATATTAATAAATTTATATCGAGCAATGTATGGTCATAATACAATGTATTATCGATAAATTGTATCAATAATTTAAAAATTCGAGGTATGTGTTTTGCGTAATTTAATTAATTTTCTGTCAACAAATTTCTCCAATAATAAATATCATCGCGATATTTTAATATTAGTAGAAATATATTGTCGATAAATGAATTTTATCAGCAGTTCCAAAATTCTTTTTTCTACCAAAATAAGGGGTGCGTGTTTTATGTCTATTTAACGCGTAATTTACCTATTATACCTGACATGTACCCATAAATACATAATAATTAAAATCTTGGGATAAAAATTATCAGGTACAGGATTGCATAGAAATTCCTACGTTAATAAAAATAAATAATTTTTCCAAAAGTTGCAAAACAAAAAAGTCAAGCAATTCTAATATCAGATAAAATGATTTATTTCTCCATTCTCTATCTTCATAAGTACATAATAATTAAAATCTTAGGATAAAAATTATCAGGTACAGGATTGCATAGAAATTCCTGCGTTAATAAAAATAAATAATTTTTCCAAAAGCAGCTATAAATTCCCAATAAATTCAGAACAAAAAGGTCAAGCAACTCTAATATCAGATAAAATTATTTCTTCTTCTTCGGCTACAAATCCAAAACCCATTCTTCATCTTTGGAAAGAGGTCATATTTCTCCAAAAATAAAATTCATCGCGCAACATCGATACATTTTCGATATACGAAAATAGGTGTTATCTTTCGACTACGTTGCATTGCGCAATTCGGTACTCTATATGTTCGTGATTGTCACCGATAACGAGAGCAACTGATACGCGTGAAGCACATCGATACCTGGGCTATTGCTTATTAACGGCCTATCATCGTGATCTATATTTCCGAAATAGCTTTGCACTCGTAACCATTCACTTCTGTCCGATCTCGCGACATCACGGTTATTATTATTCTTCCCTCGCGATTCACATCGATATTTTTCCACATCTTCCTCCGATATTCTCTCCAATTTTCTCCCCAATTTCTCCGATACCGTGACAGAAAGAATCTCTCCGTCCCAGCGATTATACCAAGGAATTACAACGGTATCTACCATGAGACTCGCGTAATTACAAGTATTATGTCACTGGATTTACATTTTACCATTCTTCGATCCGCACTCGATGCCTTATTAAAAGTCTAATTACACCACTCGTTATTATTCCTTCCAACGTCTTCTCCTCGTCCCTTCTTCTCCATTTCCTTCCCCTTTCTTTTTTTCCTTCTTTCCCTTACTTTCGCTCTAGCCTCTGAATTATTCGAAGTATCCGCTCTTAAAATATCGGTTTCTACAAAAGCGCAGACGGAATGAACGATTCAAAGGTTATCCTACGGAAAACGAGGACTCTCGAGCGGAGTGTTCGTGTGAATTATTCGAGAGTGCAGTTTTCTTTCGTCGGCGGAAGGCTTGGATTTTCATGGAAACCGGAACGAAAAGTGTCATTCCAAGGAGACGCGGTTTTCTCAAAGTAGGCCCTCTAAATTCCGCCCTTGTCTTGTGGAACGCGCCATGGCTTATTGTTCCGAAGGCACGCCTAATCTTCTCCGCTCCGTGTCGCGGCATCTTGGCGAATAAATTAATTTTATCTACCCTTTCGATCGTTTATGCGAGACAAAATGGACTTTGGTTTTGCATATCGGTGAATATCTTGTCGAACGGGCTATCGTTTCGTCGGAATTATCGAGAGAATCGCGTCGTTCTGTGATAATTTGCGAGCAAGAAAATTTGTGGATCGTTTCGTTCTTTTCGCGATAGCAGAGTGAATCAGTGATTAACGGGTTGGGTTTCAATGCGATTTTCCAATTTTCGAATGTGAAACTTTGGGCTTGGAAGTTTCGAAAGTCTCGAAAGTCGAAACTCTTAGAACTCCAAGTGCTGGTTTTGTTTGCAAGTGGAATACTTCGTTTAGGAACTTCAAGGCATCCGAAGATTTTTCAACAAATCTTCGCGGATCATAATTAAACGGAATAAAGAAAAAAGGCACGGGTATGTAGAAAAATATCTAACCCTGATTCTTGTTTGAAAAGAATCGAAACTTTTCTGAAATTTATCTAGAATATAGTGGCGAAGATGCTTAAAGATGTTTCAAAGAATATTATTAATTTTATATATTTTTCTTTTATTTAGGTTTCGAAAGTTTCAAATCAGAGTGAAAAAACTGTGTTTCAAGAATTACATCCTCATATACTTCGCGCGAAACGAAATTTTTGTTTCACAAATGCCTGTTATTACTTGTTTCATAATTGCCGCGTCGATTGATGGCTCCCAGTGGTCACAGAAAACTCGCTACATAGATTGGAACTTGGTCAAATATTTTGTTATAAATCAAACAGCCTTTTCATTTGTATTTCAAGAATTTCATTTTCCTAGAATCCACACTGAAACAGATTCTTAAAGTAATTATTTTCCCCTATTGATAATTACTAATGACAATGCAAAGCTCATTAGATAAATTGCAACAACGATCAATGCTTTATCACAGGATTAACAGCTTTATTGCTCATGTCACGAGAAATAAATCCTGCAATTTGCAAGAAGAAAATGATTACAAATATCTGTTATTATTTTTCTCGTAATCCTCGTGTCAATTAATTATTAGCAATGGAAAATTCGTTACATAGATTGGAATACCGACGAACATTTTACCACAAGATCAACAGCTTTATCGCCCATATCGCGAAAATTAAATCTCCCTGCAATCCACACTGAAGAAAATTCTTGCAAATACCAATTATTTTTCCTCTCGCGATAGTCACGGAAAACTCATTACATAGAGAGTCATCCGCACCTCGAGGATTACATCTTCGTATAATCCACAGCGAAGAAAATACTTGCAGGTACCTGTTGTTATTCTTCTCACAATCGTCATGTCAATTAACGACTAGCAATGTCCACGGAGAACTCGTTACATAGATTGGAATACCGACGAACATTTTACCACAAGATCAACAGTGCCATCAACCGTATCTCGAGAATTAAATCTTCTCGTAATCCACAGCGAAGAAAATTCTTGCAAATTGCAGTTATTACTCTTCTCATAATCTCCGCGTGGATTAGCAATTACCAATGGTCGCAGAGAATACGCCATTGATCCTTTTTAGTTCGCCAGGTGGCACCGGAAACGGGAGCAACACGTGAAGCTCTCTCTCGCGAGAGAGGATGGCGTATTGATCCTTACACCACCACCTGACCTCCTCTCCTTTTTCAACCAGCGGAATTATCCTTCCTAAATCTAACGACGGACGAGCTCTAATTGCATCGAGATTGATCGCATTAAGTGTTCGTTTACCTTGCAGGTTAACGTGAGACCAAATTCTTTGCTCGAATTTTCAGCCATCCGCGTTCAGAAGGTCGAACCATCTCGAAGGATGATCTCGAGTTTTTCCCTTTAACCATCTGGCTAAGATATCACGTACTAGACCCGTGGTAAGGAAATCGAGCCAAACACGAGTGTGACGAACAAGAAGCGTGGTTTGTGGATGAGACCAACGTAATCGTCAAATTCGAACAGACTCGTGGTTAATTCTAGCAAGTGTTTCCCTCTCTCAGTTGCGTGTTATTCTTCGCCAGGTTAAGACGAAATGCTTTGACTGACATTCCTGTTCATTGTGCCATGTGCCCTATCGAAGCTTCGACAGTTTTCGAACCAGATTTTGGCTAGTAATATTTATTTTACATCTTTGCAATTTTTTCGCTGTCCTGAGAATAATTTAGGATTTAGGGTGATAGAGTGGTCCGTGACAGGTATTAGAGGAATCAGTTCGGACACAGGAAATGTGTTGGGCACAGAAAAGATGCCTGCGCGTTTATTTTGTTAAAGCAACTGGTAATTCTCGTGGCTAGGTAAATAGTAATTTAGACTTTTAACCTTTGCAATAACCTAACCTAACGATTAGTTTCGTGAGTCAGGTTCGTGGTTAATTTTCGTCAATGTCTGCTTGTCTGGGTTACGTGTTTTCCCGAAATGGCTCGACATGTGACCAACTCTGTTGATTATGGCACGCGCTATAAGGACTTAAGTCGTAGGGTGAGGGGTTAACCACGGAGCTACGATTTCCAAGGAATCGCGTATATTTTGTCACGGAATTAGGTATATTTGGTCACAGGTAAGATCGTACTAGCAGCTGGTGTTTCACCGAAAATCAGACGAGAAATGATCGAAAGTAATCTGCCTGCTTTATTAACTCCCAGACCACGATTCACGATCGTTTCACGTGGATAGACGTGAAATTCGAGTCTTAAGCTCTTTACGGATCAATAATTCTCATCGGACGTAGGATCTTCTCTGCCGAATGTCCCGAACGTGACCATAAACGCGTTATACCTCGCTCGACGGAACACCATTTTCGAAATTTAACATTTCATCCACCGACTTGTAATTCTTCTAGTCCAAATATAATTTAATACCGAGATTAGAATATTAACGAAACACAAATTTTGATAATTGGGTTCCTATTTTAATAAATAGGATAAGAGGTCTGATATATGTCACTTTGTGTCTTTTGGTAGTTGCAGTTTTAACTATAGTTAATTGATGGTAACTTTGGTGCTTGGAGTTAATGTCTGACACTCTTAATATTATTAAGATATTTGTCCCTTTTAATTAAAAATATAGCTTCCTTTAACGAAGCAATTCCTGTCAATACCATTTGGTAATTCGTAGTGAATTTTGGCAGCGTTTCGATATTGATTTTCGCTATTGCTTCCTCTACGAACTAATTCGAGCAGTCGAAACAGGTTACCGTTTCCTGATTGCGACTGGAAAAATTTATCAGAGGAAACAGGGCGAATATTGCAAAGCTGACCATATTTTTCCCCTTTTGTACCACTTTATCCTAATAGATTTTCGCATAGAGTAACGAGCGAATGTTATCTACGCGATAAAAGCACACAAGCACGTGTACATGTACGCATCCAATAAAGCAAATTCTGCAGCTACGAAATACGCAAACATTGTTTCACCTGTGAAAAAATATGGTTCCAGAAACGTCCCCTTTGTATCAACCGTCCTCCTCTACGATCCCTCTCATTTTCCCGCAATTTTCGGCAAAAAGAGCGAATAATTCGCAATTGAAATTACAAACATGCTTGCTGGCTTTAGAGGTGGATTGAAAATTATCCGAAATATTTGCAGGTAGCTCGGAGTATTTGATAATTAATGCATAACCGCGATTATGGTGTTCGAAGTATCGAACGGACGTAATCGATAGAGTTATGCGGTGCATCGAACTTCACCGAATTCTGGTCTTCGCTTTTACATTCTTACGATATTCTGGTCATTCCCTGCAGGCAAACATCTGCCGTGAATCCGATATCTTCATCGATTATTCCGAATCGGAGAACGAGGGAAGCAGAATAAACGCGTGCATTAATCACGATGGCGGAGGACGGTGAGCCCGGTTTGATGAAACGATTATCGTGGACGAGATAGTGCGAAATTGCTATTTCGCTCCGTTTGCAGAACCAGTTGCCGGATGATCCGGACTGCATAGCCCGAACGATGCGGATTTTCAGCGTCCTTTTCGCCCGCGGAACGCTCCGATTGCCATATTTCGCCTCGTTAGGGAAGTTCCTCGGATGTAAATAACGTTCCTCGCTGTCTCTTTGACGCAACTTCTCCGAATGAAATTTACTTTTGTCAAAGTTGTAGTCCAGTTACTCGATTTCCACCCTGTAAATAGGTTTTTCCGCGCGTGGCAACAGCTGTTGTGCCTAGATCCTTTATTCGCGTTTGCAACAGCCGCGCAGAGGAACACTCCAGTTGCCTTCTTTGCGTTCCTCGTTTATATCGGAATTTCATTTCTGGCGGGTCAGAGTTGGATGCATGTGCAGCCTTCCAGCCACGCGTAGTCGTAATCGTTTTACTTTCGTTCCTCTTTCTCTTTTTTCATTTTTCACCGTGTCGGGTGTCGGGATCTGTATAGCCATTGACGAAGCCTTTAAATTTAAAATAAAAATCCTGTCATTTTTATTATCCACTTTTCTTCTTAATTTCTCGTGGCGTTACGTGTTCGTTGCTTACGTTGATCCTTTTAGTGCTAATCGTCATTTTTATTTTCTCGTTTCGTAATCCTTTAGGATATGGAGTACTCGGTGTGTCATCGATGTGTCATCGAGATCTGCATCATGGACATTGATGGGGCTCCTATCGTTAAATTTATAAATCATTTCGTTCTTATTGACCTCTTTTCTTTTTAATTTCTTATGGTTATGCTCTTAATAATAATAATAATAATATATATATAATAATAATAATGTTTTCATGATAATAATCTTCATCATTTTATTTTTATTTTTTCCTTTCTTAATCTTTTAGGGTGTCGGATTAATTATACAGGGTGTCCCAAAAATACGTGTACACGTTTTAATAGCGTGTTATTCTTTCGAATTTATTTTTTCCTTTCTAGGTACAACCCATTTAAAATAATGGCTGATTTTAGACTAGACTTTGAAAAATGTAAATATATTTTAAAGTGCTACCACCATAATCTGTAACCCATTTAAATATATACTGTTCTTATAATCACGCAAAGTGTGTATACACTTTTTTGGAACACCCTGTATGTCCCTATGTGAACCTCCATTTTGCTAGATTTAGGGATCACTTTATTTTTATCATTCTCCTTTCTTTTTCTTTTTAATCTTTACCATACCGAATATTGGATATTTAGATATTTTTGAGACATTTATTCTTCGTTTTCCTTCTTTTAATCTTTCATAATACTGATTTTGAATATTCGTCATCTATATGGGTATCTTAGAGATCCGTATAGTCATTGAATAATTTTCTTAAGCCAAGAATGACTCCTCTTTTATCTTTTTCTTTCACATTTTTTAATTTTTCGCATTATCGAACGAGTATTCGAAACCCACGCATTTTTTAAATTTGCATAGCCATTGATAAATTTTTCCAGACTAAAAAGTCGCTTTCTTAATTTCTCGCGATTTACGTATCCTCGGAATCTTCCTAGCCACCGGTTAATCCTTTCAAACTCGAGACACGGTCTTCTCTTATCCCCTTCTTCCTTAATCTTCCACGATACAGAAGTTTCCAAAATTTCCAAACTTTCTTCACCGCTTATCTCACAATTACTCGAAGAGCTAATATTAACCTACACTAACGAACGCTAAAAATTAATATCCGCGGTATCAAAGTGATCGGTAAATCAGAATACACCCAAGTACCCATCGTTCACCTAATTTCTCCCTTCTGCGGGTGTCAGTATAACAACCTATTACCGTAATCGGGGAATTCGACGATCCATTAGTTCTCACGTTCGATTAACATGCAATTGCCAAAGATTGGACAGGAACCCCGATTCTCCGTGTTCATTCCGCTGCAGGCAAAACAAATTCGAAGTGGCGATGTCGTTAGAGGTCCAATCTTCCGGTACGTGGCATGATAAATTCCTGGCAGAAGAGGGAGAGCGAATCTAGGCTCTGTCAAAAGAGCTATCACGGATGTGTATTCGAAAGTGGTTAACCGATTGTGCAAAGCATCGCGGATATCTCTGCAACAGCGATTCCAGCCGGCTAGTGCAAATACAAGGGCAAAATCAAAGGACGATTGATGATGCCGCGTATCCAATTCTCGGCCATTCAGCTTGCTATCAGCCCGGTGTATAAAATGCTGTACCGCGGAAATCGAAAGGAATTAACGCCACGAGTAATTCTCCTTCTCTATTGCCAACTTTAACCACTTGCGCTATAAAGACGTACCACGCACGTCGAGATGCTTTTGCTCCAAAGCTGCCAACAACGTGTGTACCACGTCGATGTAACGCCTTACCGCGTTATCGTAGAGCGCGGCATGGCAACCGAAAGTTAACCCTTTGCACACGGCGAATTTTTCGTTACAGTAATTCGAAGACTTTCTGCTAATAAGGTCGACGATATTTCTAAAACGGTAAATAAGAGATCATATGCAAATTAACACTCAGCCGACCACACGCCCCATACGGTTTCCACCGCGCTCGGGGAACACAAACTGCGCACAAACTGCATTTTTCGGAAATACCGAATAAGGGGTCTTAAAAATTGGTGAATTTTATTATATGCTGTGCTTTATAGAAGCAGTTCGTCAGTAATTGCGAACAACTCCAAATGGAGGTAGTGCAAGTAATAACCGAAAACGAGAAACGCGTTGCTAAGGTCAAAATGGGAGATCTCGGCTAAGTGTTAAGACGTATTGGGTTGGCAAGAAAGTACTTTCGGTTTTTTAGTGTGAAATAAAACTCAATTTTTTCTATACAGTAAATGAACTTTAATCGGTCAAATATCTTCCATTCTATTCGATGACCTTTTGCCATCTTTCTGGTAACTTCATGATCCCGCGCTCATAGAATTTCTGGTCCTTATCTGCAAAAAACTTAACCAAGTGCGTAAATCTCAGAAGGTCGACCAGAACGTTGTGGGTATCTTTCAGTGAAAAATCTTCAGAACGAAATTTTTTAAACTAATTCTGACACGTGCGTTCTGTTAAACAATCGACACCATAAACTTCTCGTATCTCTTTGCGAGCCTCAGCCGCATTCTTGCCTTTATGAAAATAAAAAAGTAAAATGTGTCGAAAATGCTTATTTTTGCACTCCATGATAAGACTGACCGTGAACTGACAGTTATAAACGAGATTACACGGAATTTCACGAAATAGCAATCTAAAGGTATCGACTACCACATCTGAAAAGAAAAAAATTCTAACATTGACAAAAGAATAACTAAACAAGCATAACATTATTTACTGATGCAAACCGAAATTACTTTTTTGCCAATCCAATAGAATTATTTTACTTCGATATTCCATGCATCGTTGGCTAATTGTAAATTCGATATGTTAATTAACATCCATCTTTAGAATCTGATTAAATTTAGAATCTGCGCAAAGGGTTAAATCGTAGTGCAAGTGGTTAATATCCTTTTGTCGGTATTGTCATTCTCAAGATTCGTAATCTTTTGTCAGGGGTTAGTTTAAGTGGTGTTTCGTGTTAGGTTAGGTATCCTTGAGCCGTGGAACGCTGATAATAAAGAAATAAACCGTTGCTCCGTTGACTCGGGCATTCGGTCTTTGAGAATGAATGCAGAGAATGAACGTAACAAGAAGCACAGGAAACACAAGACAGACGAGACACAGGGAAGCCAATTGTCGAATACTGTGCACCTTTCTTCGACACCAAAGCGTTGTCTATCGTTCATACTACTCGGGAATACAGTGTGACCTACACCTTTTGAGAAACACGCAGTTCCTCTACAATTGGATCCGTCCATTGCTAACAAGACTGATGTACTAACATAACATTGACGTTGGTGGACAGTTGCATGGAGAGGTTTATACGTGACAGACGCAAGGTGGAATAGGACCTGGAGACTCCTAGGATAGCTGAAAAATTTCGTTTCCAGGCATGGACATGGGATTGGATGTCGAATATCGCGTGTAGAGCCTGTTGTATGACAGAGATCCAATATTTGATCAATTCGGAGAGTGTGTTGATATTGAATTAATAAATCAGAATAGGATCGCGTGAAAGTTAAATACACGAAGTAAATATTTTTCGCGTGACAGACAATTGTTCCGGAGTCTCGTGTGTCAGAATATTTCTCTAGCTGATCCGATGTAGGAAATGGTAGAGTGTCCTTTGGCCATGATCCATCTGATAGTCATTTGTATTAAATATTACGCGTGTGCAATTCTTTATACGTGTAATACAGGGTGGCCACTGAAAAACTGAAAGGTTTGAAAAAGGGTTCGTTTTTAAGAGTTCTTATTTGTGAGCAGAAAAATGATGATTATTCGAGAGATGTTCCTCACGCGTGATAAGATCTGTTAATTATATTTCCAAATAAAATAATAAAATATTTGAAACATACGTGTTTGCAATAGTTAACCCTTTGAATTCGAGCAGTGACCTTCAGTCACCATTTCATAAAATTTGGAAGATCGATATTAATTAACATATCAAATTTGATATAATGTAACAGTGTGCGAGGTATCAAAATCAAATAATTCTACGCAGTAATTATTATACAATTCTTTATTTACTGCTCGAAAAAGTATCGTCAGTTTTTTAGTTGAAAATCTTTGAATTTCTACTCCTCTCTAGCCAAAAAATCGTCGAGTGCAAAGGGTTAATAGTTAGTTTTATTTTGTTTTGTTTTATATCATCCGCCCAGTATATATAAAAATTATAATATAAAGTGTTATAATTATGTTTTGACTTGTAAAAGATGATACATGTTTATGTAGATATCGTTGCACGAATCAAATTAATATCAAACGATTTAATTGTGTTTTGACAGAAATTTTGAAAGAAATGTATTAAAGAATGTGGAAACTACGGTCTAACAAAATAGGAAATATTTGTAAATGCTATTGTTTAAAATTTTAAAAATATTTCATTCCTGATTTTCAATCGGAGTATCATCGATCATCGTGTTACTCACAGATGAATTCTTCTGCTGGTAAAATTTCAGAATAATTAATTTATCGAAACAGGTGAAGTAAGTTGATAGAGCCGTAACTCGAGTGCAAACATTCGATACAAGTATCGACTCGATTTATTATGACCCTGATCCTGCTTCATATTCAATATTTCTTCAGTTATTTATCTATACTGCAGTAACCCATTGATACAAAATAGCAAAAAGAAGAAAAGGGAAATATATATGATTTTGGAGTTAAATATTATAGCAAGTGTAATGACAGATATATATAGAATCAAACTTATAGGTACCAATACTTCAATAGTTGACACAATGCAGACAGCTGTCATAAAGAAAATAATTCGTTTTTTAGCACTTTCATTTGTAAAATAAAATAGATACTAGCTACCAAAAGATGAATCCAAATATATTTTCTTAAATCACTTATTTACGAAGCTTTTCACTGTGTCAACTTAAATGGGACACCCTATATATCGCACCATCCCGGTTGCGCTCCATATATGCAGTACGATCTCGATTTGACTCGATATGTATATTATAGTACCAACCCTATTTGACTCGATATATATAGTCTCTAGCCCCAACCCGATTTGACTCGATATATATAGTATAGCAATAATCAGATTTGTCTCTGTACGTTCATTAACAACCCCAATTTCATTGGACTTGCACAGTATTAAACCAATCCAGCTCGAATCATGAATCAATCCTATTGAATCTAAAAATTTATTATAATTTCTCAGATTAAAATTACGGAAAGTTTATCATAATTCGCAGAGAACTATCCATATATATATACAGTTACATAGCGAGCAATATATAAAGTTTATTATTAGCGAAATGTGCACTTATAGAAATACAGACAAAGAACGTAAGTGTCCATAAGGGTTGCAACGACTTATGTGCTCCATACCGCTCCAGATTTGGAACTGGACGAATCCAAAAGACGGAAAGCCTTCTAAACTTATTCTGCCAAAGAGTAGACCGTCCTTTAACACCTGTATAATAACAAAGGTCCTCCAGATGCAAAAATTGCTACTGGTCTGCAACGTCTAGCACGCTGACGTCATTCATGCATCGTTTATTGCAACATTTAAATTTTGACAGAATTTAGACTACCCGAACCAACTCGACGCGACCCTACACCACTGCCACCAAACAATTCGACTCTATACACGCAACAATATATAAAGTTCATTATTAGCGAAATGTGCACTTATAGAAATACAGACAAAGAACGTAAGTGTCCATAAGGGTTGCAACGACTTATGTGCTCCATACCGCTCCAGATTTGGAACTGGACGAATCCAAAAGACGGAAAGCCTTCTAAACTTATTCTGCCAAAGAGTAGACCGTCCTTTAACACCTGTATAATAACGAAGGTCCTCCAGATGCAAAAATTGCTACTGGTCTGCAACGTCTAGCACGCTGACGCCATTGTTGCATCGTTTATTGCAACATTTAAATTTTGACAGAATTTAGACAACCCGAACCAACTCAACGCGACCGTACACCACTACCACCAAACAATTCGACTCTATACACGATACCAAACCGTTCAAACTCGGAACAGGCACTATCTCGACCCCTCAATTTGATCCAAGCGGTACGGAGCCTATCGGACTGCGTATCTATAGCATTCCAGGATTCACGGAACCCCGGTCTCCTAGGTGCTCGTGGTCTTTGAGATTTCATGGTCTCCCTAATCCCGCGACATTCACTAGCCGTCTGGGTTCTTAGCTGATCTGATAGGTCGGTATCGTCTCCATCGGCCTTCTCTCAGACTGCAGGCTGTCTCGAAAATCTCATTCCTGTGGACTCGGTATCAGCGTCTGCCGAACGCATCGTGGTCCAAATGATGTTACCTCCGGCACCAAGTGCACCCTTTTGAATCCCGTGTTACTGGATTAGTTACCTGGGGAATCGTATGCACTCTAAACTTTCCGTCTCGTCATCGACAATCGTACGGTTTTGCGCATTGACACGCGGGTTCTCCGGCTTCGTGTTAGAAATTCCATGCACCGCGTTCAACGGACTTGGGCTAGGCTGCATTAGTAGCGGTAAATCCGGCGTTGTCCGTATCGGTTTCAGTGGACTTTGTGCAGCATATTGACGTCGATGTATTAGCGGTTGCTTGCATTGCTTCCGACGTACTCGGAATTGCTCGTATCAACTTCGCTGTTGTTCGCATTGCTTTCTTTGGCCCTAATTAGCTTTACGTCGCGTCTACGGGTCTGACAGTTTCCTGCCGTCTGTGTTCATTTCGATCCATTTGCTTACAGTGTATGGTATTTTTAAGTAAATATCGCGACGTATCTAGGGATCCGATGAACAGGATTTATTTCCTGTCTGTGTTTATCTCGCATTTCTATGAACACGGGAACGTTCGTACCTCGGTGACGTTTTATAATTTATCTGAAATACAATCTTCGTTTCAGTGTGTAATTTTAAAAAATGTAATATCTCGCGTTTCTCAGCTATTTGTCGTAATATATCGCGAATTGCTATTGGAGAACTTGTCATAAAAGGAGCGTGGAAAAATATGCAATAGACTAATAAATTACACGCGCAGTTGCTTTTAAAATACAGTTGGTTGTTTGACCCGGTGTGATGAAAATTTTACATTGGACTATAGGTGTGTTAGCGAAGTTTGGTCATTGGTGTAGCACGGTTCTGTTAGTTCGTTGTGAATTATTTTTATTTGAATTATTTTCCGTCGCGAGTAGTTACCAGCGGATTTATTTCCGTTAAAGCTGTCGGAAAGAAATCTGGGAAATATATTTCGAAACTTGCGACTTCCGCGAAGTTTATGTAACGCTCTGACGAGACCAGAGCCACCGGAAGTTTCATAAACACTTCGTAGTACGTGTGAAATTGCGAGAAAAATTCCCTGTCCGTTCATCGAGATTTCCGAAAGCAGCATCCTGCTTGCCAAATAAAACTTCTATTTTCAACTGTAATTTCAATTATGCTGTTTACCACAACTTTGCAAATTTCATGTTTCAATTTTCGTAATCGCGCGTAACTATTTTAATATTTAAAAATTTATTTATTGCTCGTTAATGGGTAATTTTTGTACAGAATTATTATATTGAACGCTAGATCTATCAATTTGTAATATTTACCTAATTATAAAATATTGTACATATTACGTGATAATAATTAAAGTGATGCGATGAAAATTAGTAGGTACGTTAAATTAAATTTCACTGTAAACAAAAATTAACTTTAATTTTGTTAAAAACAATCGCATATTTTTCATACTAAAAACAACAAGTTGTAAAACCAATCGTTCCGTCCAGCTCGATAGTTCCAATTGTGAAAACGTATATTTACTAAACACAGATTCCAAAAGCTAACAAACACGAGCGATTGTATTAAACAATTTAAACTTTCAGTAAATATGAAGTGAAAAATTGGGAACCAATATTTTGGTACCTCCAATATTACCTAAGAGCATGTTTGCGCTACCATTCGTTAAATGGGTTAACTCCGCGAAACGAGAAGTAGAAATTTACTTTAAACACAAAAAATGAAGGACCCATCGAGTGCCCGAGCTCTAAAATTAAAAGCGTTTTGGGAAAGTTGAGTTAATCACTCGTACACGTGAACGGTTCGCTCGATAAACGCAGCTCGGAGCATTAAAGAATTAAAGAACCGAGGTCCAGAGAATAACAGAGCCGACTGATTGGCCTAAACAATGGGAAGAGACTCGGGTACCTGAGTCCATCTCTGTAATACGCGAGTGTAATGGATTGGATTGGATTCGAGTGATAGGATGACAAATCGTAAAGGACAGTTCCGGGAGAGCATTTGCGGTGGAATTGGCGATGATCCAGGTACTTTGAAACCCTCATACGTGCTGATAATGGCACGGCCGTCGTTTCTCTTATGGTGCAAGCCAACCAATGAATCGTCGTTGACCGTTCCTATTCTTTTTCTACCTTTTTGCGAATCATTTCGCCAGAATTTTTCGTTCCAACATGAACGACCTGAACTGAGGTCAAACCGAGTCTTTAGGATCGACATTAATATTTCATCAGGGTCATCCTGATCGTCGTTTACTCGTGTTCTCTCGAATCAGCAGGAGTAAGAAGCTCGAAACGTTGTTCCTATCTTGTTTTTCTTCTTCTTCTTTTCCTTCGTCTTTTGAAACTCTTCGTTGAAAGTTCGACCGATGCACGGCGAGTATGAGACACAAAACATCCTTCGCCACTTTCGGATACATTGTACGAGCTTTTCATAAGTCCAGAAAGTAGCTTCAGGCCCTGTAAAGTTTCGCAGGATACTAGGGGCTATCCAAAGTCGTGGCCGGCGTGCAACACGAGCCAGCATCAACGTTGATCCACCCTGGAAGTCCAAAGCATGCGGTTGGATGCTTGTAATTTCTTCGTGGTTATTCGTTTGCGGTCGCACTCTATAGGGTGTACAGAGATGTTTCATAGTAGTTACTATAGGGGCATAGAAATGTTTCATAGTAGTTACCATAGGGTGCACAGAAATGTTTCATAGTAGTTACCGTAGGGTGCACAGAAATGTTTTCTCACGGTTATCACAGGGTGCCAAGAAACGTTCGGTTGTGGTTGTCATTGCTGGATTCCTATGCCAAGAAGAAATATCGATGTTGTAAAATCTGATCTTGAGAATTATATGGTACTATAAATAATGGTAACACTTTTCTACCATTTTGCACAGGAACACTTAAATTCAAAATATATAACAGTCCTAAGTATTTCTGTACAAAATGTGTTCCTGTAAAAAGGTGTTACCATTATTTAAGCTAATTAATTAATATTATATTTACATTTCAAACAATATTTAAAATTTGCTCAAATAATATTAACACCTTTTCGCCAATTTCTATTTCTATAATAATTAGGCTGCGATATGGTATGTTCAACAAGTTTCGTTCTTAGTGATAAGTACAATAGAATACGATATATCGAAGAAAAATGTAAATTTGAATTTCAAGGCTAAACTCGAAGACAAGGTCAAGGTCAGTTCTACGGGAGAATGTTCTAATAGATCTCCAGTAATGTGAAAAAACATAGAATCTATTTCTGAGAATTATAATTTATATATACTGATTTTTCTCAGTCTGTACAAATTTTCTTCAGGTATGTCTGAATTTGAAGAAGTTCGCGAATTATCGAAGATAATGACAGAATAAACGAGAAAAAAGTATGTAGGACTGTCCCATGTATTTCCAATGTATGTTATAGAGTGTGTACTAATTAAACATGGCGTACGTTAATAAAGTAAGCGATAACGAGAGTAATAATTTGAATGCGCGTATGACAAGTGGGAAACGCAAGTTGAACGAAATAGTTGGGACAAATAGACCATTAGCATTACCTTGGAGGGTTCACTGATGGGATGACCAACCGATCGATATGCTGGGACAGATGCGAAAGTGCATCGGCCCTGATGTTGGCGTAGGTCCAACAACTTCTAAGCTCTTACAGATGCTGACGGCTGTACAAAGATTTTTTTCCCTCAAAACAGACTTCTTGTTTGTCATAAATACCAGAAATCCTTGAACGAAGACAAGAGTCTCTTAACGTGATAACTTTGCCGCATTCCAATTAACATAATAAATTCGCTATACTAAATTTATACGTGATGCACGCGACATACATAATATACGCGATAAGTAAGAAACGTGAGAGAAATCGTAATGACTATCTTCAATAAAATGTATCATAAGTAGAGATAAATATTTATATATGAATAATCCTTTGGTACTTATGTACGTGAGAATCGTTCTGGCGAGGCAACATAGAATCATCGCACTTTGGCGAGCTTGGAACCCTTCGGAACCTCATATACCTTCGCGCATTGAAGGACTCGAAAGCTTTGGGAATCTCGCGATAAAATGGTGTGTGCCTTTTTCATTGCGAGCGTTGTGAGACTCCAGCCGAGATGAAAAGCATCGGATCGATTGATGATTAAAGACGTATTCATTAGAAGAAGCTCGGTTCCATAGCTTCCAATGAACTCTCGAGTAATAAGGATGCTATTTCTCTTCCTTTATTCCTTGTTTATTATCTAACATGACAGTAATATGCATCGTTAATAGAAATACTATTTACTTAGTCCTTAGAAGTAAAGTAATTCTACTTTACCTGTAATTCTTATATTTATATAACACTTGTATCCTTATTTCCTCTATAAACTATTTATCAGATAAACTATTCAATAGTATACATTTAACCTTAACCCTTTCGCTGCTACAGGTGACTATAGTTGCCGACCACAAAAATTGAGTCAAAAATTAAGACAAGTGCTACCATTCCGCTTAGTTCTCTTTGCAAAGAATTGCAAGCGCTATTGCGATGGTCGGTTTTTATTTTTTTTCCCTCTTCGAAAGACTTGACCCTAAATGTTAAAGAATCGTTGAAATCGTAATGTTTCCATCTTTGACACGATACTTCGTTCTAACAATAAGAAAGAGACTCCGTGGCGACGTCCACCGTAGCGAAAGAGTTAATTAAAGTTATATAGTTTTTGTTCTTTCAATTCTTTCTACTTTACGCCTCGTAAGTGCTTTGTCATTCGATAAATAATTGCACACTATTTTGATTTCATCTGGGTTCTCGGTTCCAACCCGGCAATTCCAAAGTAAGTACTCCTTGTAATGCTGCGCATGAAAAATAGATTTAAAGGGAGAGTCACAACGTAAAATATAAATAGTTTAATCAAATCTACCTACCTGAATTATTTAAAGTTCCGTTAAAACGTATATTTTTCTCTGGGCATGGAACGTGTTAAGCTCGAGGTGAATTGAAAGTTACTGTTTCCCACGATGGTTAGATATCCGCGTGCTGCCGACTAAACACGCAGCGGTGAGCTCCTTGCTGGTAATGTAATTGCAGTTGCACTGAGCTTATAAATACGGAGAAGTAAGTCTCTCATGCGTACTATGAGTTAACAATTACGCAGAGTCCTCTGGAGAGCATTGTCACGGCAGGGAATCTATGGATGAAAGTTTAACCGTGAGAAATCACGAGATTGCTTATTTTAAGATTACCATCGGGTTGCGTTAAGAACAAATTACTCGAATTTGCGCAAGGAAAATATCGGAGAAAGCGAGCACGGTCAGTTGCCTGTTGCACCTTGCTTGTTCTATCGTGTTTTTTTCTTCCTTCTTCTTTCTTTACTCTCTTTCTCATCGGCAAACAAATGATCCTTGGGATCGTCATTTTCCCAGCGAACTTTCTTAATTTGTATATCGAGGAAGTTCGTAACACGTCGCTTCCGCGATAAACTTTTGTGCACTAGCAGCAAACATGTGGCCTGTGTTTCCTTTGTTCTCATATCCTGCGTGCGAACTTTTATCGCGACTCTGAACGCTGAAAAATAAACGATATTAATTCGTGAGTAATAATTTATTTACGATAGATTATTTTTTGTTATTCTTATCTGTAGAGTATAAATATTTTTCATATTTAATTATCTTTAGATAATTTTTAATTTCGACGTAACGTCGAAATACTAAGAGATGTCGGTAATTTTTTATACGATATATTAACCGAAATCTATTATCGATGTAGGAATAAAAGATGGCACAGCTATCCTCCTTATGAAATGCGTCTTACATTTTAAATACATGCCCGATGTCCTACTTTCTCTTACTTCACTCGCTGTAATCCGCTTTCTGTGCATACTGATTACTCTTAAGAACGCACTTACCCTCTCACACACATGCACACACGTATAAGACATCGCCATTTAGTCACTTTAAAGCATACATATTTTTAGACTCTACGTTTTCGTGACACTTCACTCGCAATATTTCGCATTTAGCAGTAAGAAATGATTTATACGTATCACATATAACCTCTACAACAGCTTTCGAATGCTTCTCTTTGTTCGGATACTTTCCTTTGTCACCCAGCAAGCATAATTCTCACTCATAGCCGAGAAGACGTTTAATATGGTTAGTTTTAAACGAGTTTCGTAAAACGTCAGGAGGCTCGGTAATTTTCTCTTCCTTCTAGACTGTTTTAACATCATAAAACGAGAGTACCAATTCTACCCGCCTAGATGTCACTACAAAACTTTTCCCGACTTGATTTCGCGACGTATTTGATTTCTAATCGAACAAATCTTCTGTTTTACCGTCACTTTTGTTAGAAATCTTTTTTTTCACGTTTTCAATATGTATCTAAAAATCGTACATATTATTAGATTGAAATGCATTTTCGTGCTCCCTTCCTTTCCAATTGAAATTAACAACGACTTTGTCGGTAATGTAAAATGTGGTTAAGTTACTTCTTTTTACAGCCACGGTTCGTAAAACGCATAAGGTGGTCGTGTGCGATTTTATTAGTCTTCGAACTATCGTAAAGTGCAAAGACAATGTGTTTCTCAGCTATAATGTTTTTACGCATGTTCATGAAGCAGCAGAATTCTGAAATTACAGACGTTCCATATAAACTTGAATCTGTTGATACTCGTTAAACCTTAAGATGTTATTTCTTGTGTTCAACTTTCTTAACGATATGTAAACATAAACAATGCATGCCACGAGCTATTTTGTGGTTATGTTAGGTGAGTAAATCAACACATCGTTTTTGGATTTATCAATAGCTAGTAATATATACTTCAAATATATATTTCAAATTTATTCATTGGAATTAAATAAAGTTAAATATCGAGATTAACAAGTACTAACAATCTGAATTAATAAGTGGAAGTTTTATAAAATCCCATTTGACTTTGTGTAATTTCACGGGAGTCAGTTGCATAATGTAAGCTATTTTAATGGTCATATTAATATTACGCATTAATGTCTAATATCGATATTAATGTTAATAGAATTACATTTATGATATGATATTAATTTACATATTTAATATTATGTCTTTCTTTCTATCAGATTGTTGATATGAAATACTTGTTCAATTTATACGTATTACATTTAATATGGAAATCTCATGATTAAACAATTTACGAATGCAAATGTTTTTAGAAAAATACAACTTTAATTTCTGCGAATCAGGATAAAACTGAAGATGGATTTCAATTAGATTCTTCGAGGAAGATTAAACGAGTTCCTTCTTAGGAAAATTAATATCCTCTACGGAAGATCGTTCAGCGCTTTTTCTCGAATTTTGAACCGCTCAATACATTTACTTTCCCCGTGGAAGTGAATGAACTTTTGAAGGGTTAGAGATCGAAAGGGTTACGCATTCCTCTCGAGGGAGCTTTTCAGGTGGTATTTTTAATTTAGAATCTACTTATTCAAACTGTACAACGTAACTTTTAATTTAAACGTAACATTTCGGT
Source organism: Eufriesea mexicana (assembly GCF_001483705.2). Lineage (NCBI taxonomy): Eukaryota > Metazoa > Arthropoda > Insecta > Hymenoptera > Apidae > Eufriesea > Eufriesea mexicana. The sequence continues at coordinate 106,704 of NW_016913009.1, read as the reverse complement.
CGATTAAATTTTTCTATTTCATTCCGATTTTGTAATTTGATATTGATATATTATTACAATATTTCGTCGTAATATTATCTCTGTATTTGTTGTACGTAAATGAGCAATTTATATATCGTGTTATTCACTTTTCGAACATATGCATCAGATATTTTAGCTTAAAAATACAGAAATAATTTATAAAAATTAATAATAATTTTACAATGTCGTGTTTTTTCTCTTTTTGTATATGATAAATAATAAGTTGCCTTTTAGTAAAAAATATTATTCTTTTCTTTTTTCGTCGCGTTAAATTTCTGGTTTTACTACTTGAAATACAACTTCATACTGACATGGAATTATCTGAGTAATTTATGTACAAAATATATGTATTTTCTGGTTAAAATTGTCAAATTTTGGAATTTAAATTAATTAAATTTTGCAGTGACATGGAAAGGCGAGAATTTTTTATTTAATATTTATTTTTATTTGCATTATATAATATTATCTATCGTGACATATCATTATTATTAAATATTATTGTTAGGAGGAAATTGTTTACGTATTTCAAAGTTTAAATAAATAGTAGTACCTTTGTAAAATAAACAAGATGACATTTAAATCATGTCTCTGCATATAAAGCAACAAACACAGAGATAGTACTGCATCCGAATATTAATATGAATAATTTACATAATTTTTATTCGTTAATCTGTTAGTTTGACAAAAGAATAATGCATGGTCGTTTCTTCCAGATTCTTCTCATTCAAATCAGATCCTTCCTTCATGAATGACATACGTTGAATAAATTTGACAGGCAAATGCACGTGAAAGGTATCTTCGAAATTCAATAATCTTCGAATCGATCCATCGTATATGCATCAATATTTGTTCGAATGTCTTGGAACAGTGATTTTTGGTTGGATGACTACGTTGCACCACTTCGATAGCTCTCTCTAGCCCGCGTTTCGATTTTCCAACGAAATACAATCGACTAGTTCGGTTTGTCTATGATTTCAATCGGCTATAGTACTCTTTCACTCATAGTTTTCAAATGAAAAGGAGAATTCTATCTCGAAACATTTTTGTTACAGAATAGTAGGAATATTTGGCTCTTTCTTCCTTTTAATGTTAAACTTTTAGATCATTTTTACAAATTCTTTAAAAAAATCTTTATATGGATAAACAATAAATAAATTAAGTTAGCAAGTAGAACAAAATGTATCAAAAGTTTCATATAAACATAATCTAATATAATGGACGGACGGTATAAGTCGCTGAGTCTATATACAAGGCATTTTCTCTAACATTATGAATTCGTTATATTGCATGTTCTTTAATCCAGTTAAGGTATGAGCTAACTCGCGTGTATACGGATGGATATACGATATTAGCACAATCCATCGACCAAGACACGATACCATGGAGTTTTCCATTTACCATTAAAGGGCCGCCAGAGTCACCCTAAAATAATTAAATTGTAATTACGTTAAATATTATTATACTATATTATACTAAACAAAAATTAACTATTAATTTATAGATTGGAGAATTTACATTGCAATGCCCCTTGATAACGACAGGATCGTATGCACAGAGCTGGCTGTCATGGATGACGTTTTTATACATTCTATTGCAATAAGCTTGGTCTGCAACTTCGATATTCACCCAGTGCAGAAGATTTGTCTTTTCACCTTCGTACTATAAACAGTAATATATTCATTAATAATATTTCTACAATATTCTGATTAGTATCAACAGAGTTTCTCAATGTTGATTTAAATGTTTTCAATCAAATTTAGCAATTACCGTGAGGGTTCCAAAACCAGATACTATGGCTGAGTCGTTAGCTATGACGACTTCCCCAGCAGTCGGCATAGGGACAAAAGACATTAGAAAGGATTGTACAAAACGATTTTGGACCTGTGCAAATTTTTCTGATTGTTTATGATGGTTTGTATCTTCTGTATTTGTTTTATATTTTTCTGATATTTCGAGCTAAAATATTTGCACATACGTATGTAAATGTAACGATAAAACGACATACCTTGACTAAGGCGATGTCGTTAACCCACGCATCCGTGCTGTTGTATCTTTCATGAACGTGAATCTTCTCAATGGGATGTTTCGAAATTGGCATTCGTACATCAACCGTGCCAGCAACGACAGTCACCATTTGTAGTGGTATACTGTGCAGTAGTAAAATCATTCTTAAATCAAGAATTTTCTTTCACTTATCTGTGAAATTTTCGTGTATTTTATATGATGTAATTTGATGGATTTCATTTATTAAATTCTGTGTATTCTATATGAAGCTAATTTAGTGACTGCTTAAACAGTAACAAATGATTGAAGATACTTCAATTTCAAGTTACATTCCACATTTTTTTCTAATTTATAACGAATAAATTATTTGTCCAAAATAATGAAGTTACGTCAATATATATTCTTCTAAATATTTTCAATTTCTTTTCACTGAAGTTTCTTTTAATAATTGAGAAAAAGGTAAAATAAATTAATTCGTTTCTCTTACTCTTTAACGCAGTGAGCAGCTGTTATAACGTAGTCTTCGTTGAGGATGGATCCACCACAAAAATGGTACCTAATTTTTGCTATTTGGAGGGAGACCTAATTACAGTTGAAATCATTTCAAAGACTTATTTCCCCCTCGAATAATTCAAGGAAATATTTCTCAGAAGAGAAACTGGAACGTTTTGAATATACCTGATAAGGAATTTCACCTGGCTTTGCCACTATTCCGCCTACAATCATTGGCACGGGTCCAGCTACGGTAATGGCAATAATGATAATTAACATAAAGGTAGAGATTGCGTTATTTGAAAACAAAATAAAATTGAGAATTATATTATAAATAATAGTACATTGACTTAAGTACTGTTGTGATTGTACTTACCATTAACTAAAGCGATTAGGGGTAAAAAAAAGAGAGTTGTTAACATTGTCATCTTGTCAGGATCCTCAGGATGTTTAAATATTTCTGTTAAGTTTAAGTCACCTTACCAGATTTATATACTTGTTTTATTTTTACAGATTAGATAAAATTGCATGTTGTAATTATTTTAAGATAGTGGTTGTCACATGAACTGTTGTTTCTACAGAAATTAGATTACATTAACATGCTTCATCAGAATTCCAGAAATGAAAATAATCATATTCCTGAGATTCGATACACTTCTGTCATTCTTCTTGATAATTGAGAGCTGAAATGAAATGTATCTTGCCACTCGACGATTTTGTTTTATGAACATGGATAAAATCTTATCGTATCGATGAAACATATTGGTTGTGATACAAAGCAGATTTCTGGGTATAAACAGCGTTGTCAGATTACTAATATTTTTTATTTTTTCTTGATTTGTATTCAGGAGACACGTTAAATCGCGTGTATATAGAGAAGAAAAGTCGAGAAGGTAGTAAAACAGATCCACAGCAGAGCGATCGTTTCCTTTTCCGCAGAAACGAAGAAGATACGCTTATCGTTGATTTTCGAGCTTTCACGGTTCAACTGCTTACAGCAGATACCGTCACAAGCTTCTGGATGTAAGTCATATCTTTTGAAAAAGTATCTTGACGTTTTTCATCTAGTTTCATCGAGGATTTCATGCTCCATTCATGACTTCTGTACCACGTTGAACGATTTGAATACAGAAATTTAAATTCTCATTCTATGTTTAAGCTTACTATGCAGAATTTTAATGAGCACCTTTTATATTCTTTCGGATTTTTATAATCATTTCGACTTCTTAAAGATTAAAATTAAATGCATTTCTAAACTCAATTAAAATTAAATAAATGACTTAATTTTTTTTTTTTTCTTTTTTAGTGTACGATAAAATTGAAACATTTGGAAATTCATTGAAACTTGATCTATAGTAATGTAAAATTTAAACTTCAAGAAGGATGTTAGAAATTGGCAAATTATATACTTGGTAGGTAACGAAAAATTGTTATTTTTTTAATTTTTTAATATAATTTTTTAGTAAATTAATAATTATTAAATTAATATTTTTATTTTTTAATTTCAAGGTGCCTTTCTACAAATAATAAGAAGTACAAAACTTAGCATTATTTATCTTGGAAATGATGGGAAGATAAAACAAATTCACATAAATTCAGAGTGTCGTCATAATCGATAAATTTCATTCTTATTTTTTGAAATGATAATCTGTTGAGAAAATAATCATTCAAGAATTCAGCAGATAAGTTCGTCACATTATCAGTGCGAAACATATACGAAATTGCTGTTACGTGGTAGAAACGAGTCACTGTTCGGATTAAATTACTCGTATCGTTTACGCTTTATCGAAACATATTGGCAAAAGTTTAACGCAAGCCAAACCTAGACACTAGTCAGTGGCACTGACAAAGAGTATTAACGTGTTCTCAAATCCTTCGTCAAACTAGCTACAACCCAACGCGAAGCATCAAAACACTTTTAAGGAAGGACACGGATTACGTCTGAAAGTTGAACCGGAATCCAACATACACAGCATGCATAGAACATTAGTATGCTAGAACACTTTTGACATTGTTGGCTACTGAGTTTACGACCCGTCGCAACATTTTAACCCTGCTGCATTGCTCGCTTACATTACACCTCTGTATCTCTTCGAGTCTAGTGACTCCATGAACAACGGTATAACATCTCAAGGATACTATAAATTATGAAGTATTATCAAGTTTAAATACGTCAAATATTTATGGAAACGTAATCTTCGTTTGATCTGGAGAGAAGAGTAAAGTTGCGGACAATATAAATTGTTCTTAGAACTCGTAATAAATTTGAAGAGAGAAGATCTAATAACACGTTAACGATCGTTGACATCTTATTACGTATCTCCATGGCTATAGTGAGCCCAGAGCAGCCAATGTAAAAGTATAAATGTATACCCGTAATTGTCTCTTGGTCTAACAAGGAGAGTGCAAACCCTTCGGGTCACTGATTTAGTTGAAACTTTGCAGGTTTGTAGATATCGTCAAGCAATTTAAGAAAATATATCATTGTAGCTGCAATTATTCAATAGTTTTTGAGATATTTACGATTAAAGTTTTATTACTTCTGTAATTATAGATTTATTTTCAATAACTTTCAAGTGGAGTCGTGGCCTATCGGTGACAGCTGAGAATTCTTATGCTGAAAGACCGGGGTTAGATTCTCGTCCTATACTTGGTAGATTTGCCAATCTATTTTTTATTTTATGTTCATTTTTCGTCTATGAAAACATTGTAAATAACAATTGTAAATCAAATTTCTTAATAAAAAAAATTATTTTTTGCTCTTTCTTATGCAAGTATATATTTATTACAAAACCTATCGCACATATAAGTATTAATTATTAAATTAAACATTGTATAAGAATTTTGAATATCATTTCAACTTTGCTGTGTAGTTATAAATGTTCACGAATTAAATACAGAAATTTGGAAATTTATTAATTTTCTACTGCCGAATAAATACAAATATTACCGCCTATGATCAGCGCCATCTATGATTTTGGACCATATGATCGGAAAAGCAATAGGAATATAGAATAGGCAAGGAGGTCGTCGAGGAGCTGGTCACGTGACAGACTAGGATAGAGAGGGGATAGAAAAGAATAGAATGGCTCCGGAAGTGGAAAATTATTAATTACTCAATTTCTGTAATTAATTTATGAACTTTTATAATTTCGCTGCAAAGCTGGAACTTCAGGCTACATTCTTATATAATATTCGTAAAGAATTTAGCTCTAAATTGTTAGTTATTAATTTTTGTTTAATGGCGTCTATGATTTCGTAACGACGGCCATCACGATCTTGCGTGAAAATATATAATACTAAACGAAACTAGAAGCAAAATGTGAACAAAAGTTATATGAGAAGATTCGCAAGGACATTGTTTTTATAATGAGTGCTTAAAGTTTCATAAATTAATTGCGTAAAGGATAGCAATTAATGAAGAACTAATGGCGTCTTCGACGATCTTCGACAACAATTCAAACACTGCGCAGAACAATTATTAATAATTAATTAATTAGGGACAAATTTATATCGAAAAATATATTGGAAAGTTCCTGAAGGATCTGGCTTTACGATGCAATTATAAAAGTTCATAAATTAATCACAGATATTGAGTAATTAGTGAATTTTCCACTGCCGATTTGATTTATTAAAATATATTCGGAGCACATAACCAGAGTTAGTAAACTGACATCAGAGCCATCTATGTTCTCGTTGCGGAACCCGAGCTTCGAGTCTAAAATCATAGATGGCTCTGATATCAGTTTACTAACTCTGGTTATGTGCTCCGAATATATTATAATAAATCAAATCGGCAGTGGAAAATTCACTAATTACTCAATATCTGTGATTAATTTATGAACTTTTATAATTGCATCGTAAAGCCAGATCCTTCAGGAACTTTCCAATATATTTTTCGATATAAATTTGTCCCTAATTAATTAATTATTAATAATTGTTCTGCGCAGTGTTTGAATTGTTGTCGAAGATCGTCGAAGACGCCATTAGTTCTTCATTAATTGCTATCCTTTACGCAATTAATTTATGAAACTTTAAGCACTCATTATAAAAACAATGTCCTTGCGAATCTTCTCATATAACTTTTGTTCACATTTTGCTTCTAGTTTCGTTTAGTATTAAATATTTTCACGAAAGATCGTGATGGTCGTTGTTACGAAATCATAGACGCCATTAAACAAAAATTAATAACTAACAATTTAGAGCTAAATTCTTTACAAATATTATATAAGAATGTAGCCTGAAGTTCCAGCTTTGCAGCGAAATTATAAAAGTTCATAAATTAATTACAGAAATTGAGTAATTAATAATTTTCCACTTCCGGAGCCATTCTATTCTTTTCTATCCCCTCTCTATCCTAGTCTGTCACGTGACCAGCTCCTCGACGACCTCCTTGCCTATTCTATATTCCTATTGCTTTTCCGATCATATGGTCCAAAATCATAGATGGCGCTGATCATAGGCGGTAATATTTGTATTTATTCGGCAGTAGAAAATTAATAAATTTCCAAACTTCTGTAATTAATTCGTGAACATTTATATCCTCAGAGCAAAGTTGGAATTATAAGCAACATTCTTATACGATGTTTAATTTAATAATTAGTTAGTAGTATTATTAAATAAGATTGCTATAGAAAACTGTTTTTCTTGAATAATATTCTTATTACTTGTAATAAATATATACTTGCATAAGAAAGGGTAAAAAAATTAATTTTTTTAAGAAATTTTATTTATAATTATTTATTTATAATGTTTTCACAGACGGAAAATGAACACAAAATAAAAAATAGATTGAAAAAATGATTAAACTCTGGCCGAGAATCGAACCCCGGTCCTTCAGCATAACAATCTTTGACTATTAACATCAGTCTACAACTTTGCTTGTGAAATAATGTAAATAAATGTATAATTATTGAAGTAATAAGACTTTAATCATAAATATCTCAAAAACTATTGAACATTTACCGCTGTAATGATATCTTTTCTTAAACTGCATGACGATATCTACAAACCTGCAAAGTTTCAACTAAATCGGTGACCCGAAGGACTTGCACTCTCCTTGTAAGCTAGAGAGACCTCAGGACCACCTCGTTTATGGTAACCAGTTAAGTGTCAAAGCTCAGGAAAGCCTAGAATATTCCGCAAATGTGTCGACCACAGCAGCGTTAAGGTCGATGTCACTATGAAGGTGACTCACTGGACACGATATCTGGATATCTGGATAGTTCAATACCTAGTAGAACTGAGGTCAGCGATCCAGAGTATCAAGTTCTATGACATGGGGATAGTCACCCTGATCAGAAATAGAGGAAAACCTATATTGCAAGATATAGATAAAATGACAGTAGATTTTTCTATCTTCCTTTAAGTTAAAAATTCTTACTGTCACTTCTCGAATTTTTCAATCTACAAATATCATGAATGACAAATTTTTACATCATTAACTTTATTCTCGTGTTGTCTTTGTATACTGACATTTGATAACATATATGTCTCACAATACACCGTAACGTCTCTATAACTATGCAGTAGAATGCTCTTCTCTCTAACAGAGTGACTACCCCAACATAACCAGTTTGCGTTGACGATGACCTCATGTTTAACTTATTAACTAGGAGTGACGAGTTAACTCATGCAGATTATTGATATTCCGAATGTTCCAATTTGGATAATTTGGATGGCACAAATCCCAATATGATTTGGATGTAATACTCAGTAATTAGACCTCGGTGGAATTACTGACAGCAAATGTGTCAGAATCACCTATTTACTAAAGGATGAAAGAAAAGCTCAGGTAAAACTTCGCGTGATATCAGTCTTAATCAGACATTTATCTGAACAAGTGTAAGGATATATCAAAATAAGTGTCATAAAAGATCGACTACGCGTCTTGCGCATATTTCATCCCCATTTATCACTTTTCGCTTAACAAATACACATACTCGAATGTCGTATTTTAAAAACGGGATATATAATCCAGTTTTACAGCCGTAATCGTCTTTCGTATGATTTAAATCGTTAACTTGAGAACGATTGATCGCGTATTACCGAGTTTCCAGTTCTCACGAAGTGAAATATAATCCTGGCGCAGTCTCGAGATAATAATTTAAATAAATCTGAGTAAATGCATGTAGGAATATGGTTCTCGTTGGAAATTAACTACGCCTATGCAACGATGGTGACAGGCCTGTTAGAGGTTGCAGACGAACACCGATCTTTGGACTTCAAGATACTGTTAAGCCTTGGAATGTCGTTCCGGCATTTCGTTCGGCCCTTTGTTTAGAACAGACCCAGAAGACCGTTAGGGTCTACTGGCAGCCAGATTCTAATTGCTGTTTTAGTTCAAGTTCCGTGTCCTTTCTATCTTCATTTTCAATGCATTTTCAAACAATTCTTTATTTCCCTCGGGTCACCGGACACGAGGCATTCTTTAGCCATTAATGTTAGAAAGCAGGCAACAGCACTTAGGATTTGGCTGAGAATAGGCCTGCAAAGAAAGGGACCATGCCATGTGCGATGTCGCGACTTTCGGAGCCATAAAGTAACGGGTCCTTCAGGAAGGATCACGAATGTGCGGGTGGCCCACCAGCAACCCCCTTTGAGGGAGAGGCTTCCTCCACCGGCAGACCTGGTCGCGGAAGACGGTCCTCCCTTCTTTGGGGGCATCTGATTCGCGGACCGAGGGCCCACCCTCGGTCCTGTCAACCACCAATGGGAAAACCGATTTCCCTTTGGAAACCATGGGCTCCGAAAGATCGTGCATCGC
>NW_016913009.1:72610-97306 GCF_001483705.2 Eufriesea mexicana | reverse complement strand
GGGAGATACCCGATTTGGCGTATTTCTCTTGGGCCACTTCGGGTCTGGCATGGATATGAGATCCAACCGAAGGTCTCCATGGCCCGTTGCCACTCCCTCTTTCGCATCCAGTGGCATGCGCGAACGCATGGGACACCACCCACTGGATCCCGAGGGCACCAACGAGGAGGCGAGGTGAGTGGACTTGCCGGCTTGGGCCCTACAACTTCACCGGTCTCCCGCACTGCGCAGCTCGGCTGTGCAGCTATAGGGATCGTCAGTTCCATCGTGGTTTCTGGCGGACACCTAACACCAGAACCCTCACCAGCTTCTGCCCTCATTCGAAGAGTTCAGAAGAGTTATCCGAAACTACTACGTAAAATACAGTCCACTACAACCACAACCTTCCTCAAGAAATTTGGTTCGTCATTAACCGTCGCCAATTGAGGACGACCTATTGACGATATACAGATACTATGCAGGTGTCACGGTGCGCGGGTAGGGTACGAACAGACGTAATTCACGAGCTCAATTTTCAGAATAGTACTAACCTTTTATTTTGCTCTAGGTTCGGATATTTATAATGGTTTTAACTGGAGGAGAGGTTATTGGTATTATGTGTCATGGGTCCAAGGGGTGGCTATGGTTTCAGTGATTTATCGGGGCTGTGTCAAAGGTCTGGGACTACTGGTCGGCTATCTTCTGGTATGTCATGACGTGTCACAGGGGCAATGTCTGAGGCCCCTGTGTGTTTGTTAACTACGTCACACAGGCATCAAGGGGTCGGTTTTTAGGGTTTAAAAGGGCCTGCTGTCCCTCACAGCTCTCACTCTCAAATCCGGAACAGTGCAAATAGTTTACATATTGTGAGCCACAGTGGTGTGAAAAAGACTCTCGTGTTTTATTTGTATATTCGCGTAAAGCGCATACATTTCACTAATATTAAACTTTATACATCCAATTGCTGTACAACTGCATATAGTTACTGTGGTGGATAATGAAAAACTTGACACTCTTACTTATGTAACTATTTATTAATAATATTAATTATTACAAGGATTCTGTCTATATTTAGGGATTATTATTTATCGCACATTCTCATTCGGCACAGGGACATTCACGCACCACATGGACGGACACACACTCACTTCCCTTTCGCGCTTCTTTTGTTTTCCAGTTTTACCATCCATCCACATTCACTCGTCACCACGCATCACCTCGCACTCATACCAACTTAAAAGCTAAACATCCCCACAGTTACATCCCTGTACGTTAATCATTTGGATTTGCTTCCCGAAATTCCCAACAAGTTCTGATCGATGTATACGGAAATAAAGGTGTTATCGATTCCAATATATATATTTTATTACGAGCTAAGAGACATTGCGGAGGTCCTTCCCCACGATCGTTTTGTAGTCAGCTGATCGCAGGTATCCCTCGGCGACGGCGCAACTACTGTGCGTTGCAGGGAAGGAGTCAACTCGTTCGGTTGCGGGGCAAAATTCCACTAGTATTCCACTAGTATTCCACTAGTATCGTCTACACTCTCGTTAGTACTTAACACTTTGCCAGCCGCTCACTGCTCGCCATCGTCGAATTTCGCGCGAGTTCTACTAGTTGCTGATGCTCATATTTACGCTATCCTTATTATTTAAAAAGGCACTAATATTTGGGACTAACGGAACCAGCATGTGCTTAAGAAATGTCGAGAAAAGACGATCGGGAGACTTAAAACAGAAGCATAGTGGAAGCATTGTGCCGCGCTGAACCAAAGTCATGTCTGCGTGACAGCGGCCGGCAAAGTGTCAATACCCATTCTTCGCTGACACTATCAAAACTACTATCTCCAAGTTCGGTAACGTGATACGTTAACATAGGTGTAAGATATCCGCGAAAGAAATGTTATCACAGAGTTAACTTACAATGAATTGGAAGCACTACTTCGCCAGTACTGTTGTCCATAGCTCTTGTCTGTGATTTATGATTTCTTAATCCTCAAGAAGGACGTTAAGGCACGTCTTCCACGTGCTATTGCCGTCGCAACAATTAGCAACGATCGACGTAGCGGAATATGAACGTAACAGAACGTGGTCTATATAAAGCAGGATTTAACGTCGAGGCACGTTCATTCGCCTTTTTCCTCGGTTTTTCCTGCAGGTCCGCGTCGTTAAAAAATAAAGAAAGGAAATAAATTACTCGCGCGAGTGCGACACCCTCGGCTTCGTTTAATCGATTACGTGCTCCGTCGGAAAATTATTATATCACCGATTACGCCATTTGATTGTGAAGAACGGCGAGAAATAAAAGGCGAGAGAAAACGTTGCACGTCGACGCGCTTTTAATAAGCCAATTATTTGCGCAGTGGCAAGTCCGAGAGAAATGGATACACGCACACAGATGCCTTCGCTGATCAGAGTTTTGCACTACCACCGATTTCACTGGCTCCGCTGAAAAAATGGACAAGGTGAAATGGAGACGACACCCAGCGAAATTACACCACGAATTCGTTCGTAGAGAGGTATACAAAGGGACGTTTATGGTGGTAACTTTGAAACGACCGTGTTCCTCCGAAATTGCGATAAAAGGTGGACGAAGCAGTCAAATAGAGGCACGGAACGCTGTAAAATTGCGTGTGGCGTTCGTTGGATCGAAATCGAACGAGCAACGAGCAGGTCTGCGGGGTTTGATAACGATTGAACGATTCCGAACGCCTAAGGCGTTTCGAACTGCGGGAAAACGCTTCCATCGATCTCCTTGCCAACCCTGTTTTCGTCTCTTCGCCAGTTTTTAAGGAAATTGCGTAGAAAAATTTCATTAAAAGACGTAGTGATAAACAGCGAGGTAAGATAAGTCTACCTTTCCTTCATTCGAAGAGTTTTCTAAATTATCTGGATCGTGTATGAAATTTTCTAAATTTTCTAAGTTCATTTGTTCTAATGCACACTTTTACTTCTACCTACGTTATTTTCGTGTTTTAATTCGGCTTTTCGGTTTCATATTTTAACAGGTTGTATCCAACTTTCTGAGTTACTATGCGTAATGGAGACTCGAAGAGTTAGAAATACCTTGAGGGATGAAAGTTACTTAAAAACGTCATTACCGGATATTTCTTAACACATTGAGCACCGGTCCCGCGAAAACGCGGGTTTCTGAGTCTGTCGCTTGAGCACCGGCCCCGTGATAATGCGGGTTTGTAAATTTGTCACTTGACTCTCGCCCTCGCGATGACGAGGATTCTTTTCTGCTTGTATGGATGTCTTACACGTCAATTTGCATTCACTTGTCACGTTTACGACGATCTGCATTTGTTATACTCCGAAAATAAAACGTATACGATGCTTCAGAAACTATCGAAGCAAGAATCACTCTCGAGCAGTGTATTCCGTAGTTAGTACCTCTTTCGTAGGTTTACGCTTTTTGTTGAACAGTATAATAAGTCTTATTATTCTGTAACTATTTACCCGTATAATATGAGCGAAGCTTTCAACGAGTATATCGCTGACCCTCTATCAGATTATTCGATACATTCGGAAGATTCTGACATACGAGTCGAGGATAGTGATAGCGATTTGGGTCCAAGGAGAATATCAAGAGCTGTTCCATTACGATATTCGAATAATTCCGATGATTCTAGTAATAGCGAAATGTCCACAGAATGACGAATATGCGATCAAAATATAGTATTTTAAGAAAATGTGTGAGTTTTAAATATTTTCTTTAGCTTCTCATTGTTCGACAACAAACGAATGAGGCCGGTGCTCAGGCTTTAACACTAGATTTACGGAACCCATCAATTTGACGGAAGGGTTGCTCCAGTTATACGATAGTAGCAGATTTAGTTAACTTATATTAAGACTGTTAGTATAATATATAACTGTTCTTAAATAAAACTAATCGTTGAAAAAAAAGGCACGTGGTTTCCTTTACCTGTCAATTTGACAGGTGTCCTTAGAAATAGGTATACAGATAGGTTCATAAACCTAGTGTTTAATGTCTCATATGCCGCTGGCGTTCAATGTGTTAACTATCGGAATTTATAAACAAATTTTGTTAAGTATAAAAATACTATTCATTTTTATCAAGTAATCTGCAATCAGTGAATATATTTCCTAGATTTCTAATTAAATATCGATTTCAGGAAAACAGAATATAAATTCAAACAAAACACAGTATATACAAAATGATTCTAAAAATAAAACCTAGATTTTCAAGATCTTAGTGCAAAAATTATCAGAAAACAACTATTGCTGTCGTAAACAATTTAAAAATTTCTTCTCTTAAATACTCGCAAACCGAGTGTACCCTGATTAAATATTTCACGGTAAAATTTCGAGACAATAATACAAACGAGACCAATTGTACCATCCCGGAGTCAAACACATACTTGCGTGTTTAATCAAACGTTCAGCTCGCGCAAAATACCCGGAAGGGTGGGTTGAACGATGGTTGCCGGTCGCTGGGATTGGGGAAAAGGGGAAAGAAAAATAGGGAAAAAAGTGGCGGGCAGCGTTTTAATTTTAAAGGAAAACATTTTACGGCCATGAATGAAACAGGAGGCGACACGAGCGTGAAGGGACGACGGCTTTGGCAACGGAACGATTCCATTTGTCTACCGGTAGAACAGGAATCTGTGCAGTCTCGCTCTGTTCCTTCATCACGCGCCACTGACAGCTTGATATCTCACGTGAACCGGATGCTTAGGTATACAGTCGCACGGGTTATTGATTTCGCATTTTTTCCCGCTTGATGCCTCGCTTTTGAAAGATTGATAGATAAAGCGCATCACGGCTATGCGGGTGTCCCTTTTTCTGTCCGTTCCTTGTCTGCTCTCCGTACGTGTCCGCAAATCGCGATAAAATAGGCGCACACTTATGTAGGAATTATTTAGGAGGCAGCAAAAGGACGGTGGTAGATAATAAAAACTTATTTATTATGAACTGATTTACATGCTGTGACCTTTCACACTGACTCACACAGGACTCCCCTTTCGAACTGTTTGTTTCTCGCTCATGCACCCTTATATATCATTTGCATCCAGGCGTGGAATATTTCGCGAGCCTGCGATTGTCTACTATTAGTGAGCGCGGAATATCCCATAATAGCGGAAAATTCCATAAAATCGTGCGTGGAATATTCCACGCTAACCATTCCTACACTTATGGCATAGTTATGTGATAAACCCCTACGATCCTACTTTCAAGCTTTACTTCCTCTGCCCAAAATTATCAACCTCCTGCATAGTTATCTGGCGCCATACCCAAAAGTAAACTTCCTAACCTAAAATTTAACCCTCTTTGCAAACGCTCCATTCCGATTTCCTATGCCGCCAGACATCTTATCATAGAACTAACCCTCTCCATAAACATCCCATCTCGAGTTTCCAATTATCCTAGCTTAAAACTAATCACGAACACTCTACGTCCATTTATCACGCCATATTTAAAACCAGAAGTATCACGAAACTCACTTATCTCTAATAATTATAAATATCCTTCCCTACTCTTTGGAACCACCCCCAAAAAATACTCATGTATGAAAGCTGACCGAGCTAGAGAATAAAACAGTCTTAAGCATACCATCAAACTATGCGGAGTTTCGTTCAACCTTTACTCGCGAGTTGTATATGTCACTACGGTACATTAGAATTGTACTAGTGGTAAAGGCCTATTGATACTACGGTACAATAGATACGAACACAACCATTTGTATCCAAGCGCGGAATATTCCGCGAGCCGCGACAGTTTACTATCACCAAGCGCGGAATATTCCGCGAGCCCGCGATTCTATCACCAAGCGCGGAATATAATATATATATTACAATATATTTTAAAATAATATTTGTTTCTTTCCTTTTTCATAAAAAAATGTAAAATGCGATGTTTGCGATGTAACATTGTGTATCAATCATTTACATAGTATAGTTTTAATAAACTCCGCGAACAATTTGGATGCCGTTTACTGCACATAAGACCGACCACGCGCGGTGATAAGCGGCAGCTTAAGTAGAGTCATGATGCAAATGGGTTAAATATCTCGACTCTTTGCATCGTCTGAACAATTCAACTTGGTTCCAACAAACGTTCCAACTCGATACTTTATTGTCATCGGGAGTTGTTTGACTCCAACCACCTTTCCCGTGACAGTTACAACGTTGAAGTGTTGTTGGATGACTAACGATTCGTTGGCCCTTAGTCACTAGAAGGGCCTAGCTAATAAACGCAGACCAATTTCAGAGACCAAAAACAACTGACTCGTTCCTACTTTCGCTAACAAGCAAAGTGCAAGTCCTTCGGGTCACCGATTTTATTGAAACTTTGTAGGTTTGTATATTTCGCTATGCAGTTCAAGAATATATATCATTATAGCCGCCACTACGCCAATGGCTTTTCAAATATTTACTAGATATTAATAAAATTGCTACAGAAAACTGTTTTCCTTGCATTGCATTCTTATTATTCTGTAACAAATATATACTAGTATAAGAAATCGTAGAAAATAAATTTTTTCATTAAGAAATTTCATTTACAAATGTTAATTCACAATGTTTTCGTATGAATTACAATATATGAAACATACATTGCAATATATGAACGCACAGAATTTGTTGAAACTCATTTGTGTCTAATACTAAATATACAAAATTTTAATTTCTGTAATTTTCTGTAGTTTTCTGTATTTCTCGACCTGCGAATATTCGAAATGAAAAGGATTAAATTGGGATGTTCTATAAGTTCCATTTCTCGTTAAAGTCACTAAAAATAATAATAGATGTAGCAATTCATCGTAACTCAGTCGCAAAGACAATTACCTGACTTCGCGACGACTAGCACACCTTTTTAATTAAAATCCGCGCCTAGAACATACCTCGTGCCTTACATACACTCATAAGGGCACACCTTTAAAGGCAAGACCAAGGTAAGGTTGGTCAAAGTGGCTGCCCTCCGCTTCATTTCTCACCGATTTATTATTCACTTTTTCAAATTTCTTTTCTAATTTTCTCCAGGAAATTTTCCCACGCGATGTATCTCGAAACCAGAACTTCCATTTCCGAAAGAAAATACAATATTCATACGATATTCCATCAGTCGTGCAGGAACTGTAAAATCTTTTTAAACGGAGAAGGAAGTGGAATAAAGAAGAGGAAAGAAAGAGAAAAATATAAGGGGAATAAAGGGGAAAAGGAATTTTTAGGTTTTTAACCCTTTGCACTCGGTGATTATTTTGGTTAGAGAGAAATAGTAATTCAAAAACTTTCTGCTGTAACGTAGAGGATATTTTTGAAAAATAATAATTTTGTAAATAAGGGATCAGGTATAAATTAAGACTTAAAATTATTTTATTTCGACATTCCGTGCAATCTTAGGTTAGTTTAGATTTGATATGTAAATTAATATAGGTCTTCGGAATTTGATTAAACGGTGACTTGGGCTCACATCTCGAGTGCAGAGGGTTAAACCATCCAAACCAACGATCCAAAACTCACCCAAAAACATATCCAAACCAACATGTATACATATGTTTCCCTCGCGCAACTTCCTTAATTACTATTATCTGAGTACACTACGTTTAAACTCTGAAGAAAAAGCTCGAGTAATAATATTAAAAATATAGTGAAATAATAATTTTAAAAATAGATGAAACTGTGGGTTTGGTTTTATTAGTGTGAATGCAAGTGTGTGAGGTCGAGTAATGGCACGAATGTAGATATGTATGTTTTTAAAAATGCGAATGGAAGATCTAGAATTCGTGGTGTTGTGCAGTTGCTATAGATCAGAGTCAATATGTTAGAAGGAAGTTCAGTTTGTTATAAGAAAGAGTGAGAGTGAACAATTATGGTATAATGCGTGTGTAAATTTATAATTTTATAATAAATATACGATTGTTATACAACAAACACAACTTAGGCTCACCTCTCTACTGCAAAGGGTTAATAATTATTAGGTTTTAACACTAGATTTACGGACTGAGCCAATTTGACTCATTAAAAATTTGATTACGGTATATATATAAAACTTAAATAATATTTTTTAAAAACATACATTGGTTTTCAGTTACGTCATGAAATATACGTAAATGTTGATTCCTTTCCCCTGCAGATCCTTTCATTTCGCATTCTCGAATGTGGTATACCTATTTTTACGGTTGTGAGCCAATTTGACTTATAAAATGATTTAACAGTTAATCGCATAACACGTGAAATTTATAGCTTACATCAGACCTGGGCAACTTTTGCAACCATTTATAAAAGCAAGCCTAATAAAAAAGTTTTACTACTAAGTTCAAAACATAAAAATATAATAATTGAAAAAAATAAAAATCTTATTCTGGAAACAGTAACATTTTATAAAAGCACCAAATATGGAGTGGATATACTTGACCAAATGGGCCGAAAATATAACGTTAAAGCAGGCTCTCGCAGATGGCCTCTACAAGTTTTCTATAACATTTTAGATTTAGCAGCTATCAATGCTTGGATTCTATATAAAGAGACCACTCGAGTAAATATTTCAAGAAAAGATTTTATTTTCCAATTAGCTGAAGAGCTAAGAAGTAAATATACAGAAGATGTGGAGAACACTTTCATTCCATTGGCAAAAATTCGTACTACCGACGCACGGAAGAATTGTCAAGTTCAAGAATTATATAACAGAAATAGATGTAAGAGCCTTGGTGCTAAATGTAATAGAAATGTTTACGGAAAATATATTTCAAATAGAGTTTATATGTAAAAACTGTTTTCAATGAATTTTTTAATAATAAATCCTTCATTTAAATTGATTTGGAACTATTTTCTATGCAAAGGACTTCAATTTTCTGATATGAGTCAAATTGGCTCACTTCAGTAAAAATAGGTATGTAATCAACATCCGTAAATCTAGTGTTAATTATTATTACGGATCGAGGGATCCATAGATCATCTTTTATTAGTATGAAGGGACATAGTTTTGCAACTCTTACGGAGTGCGTAACCGCGAGTGCGTCGCGAAGTTAGGGAACTTTGCATCAATTATCCCCATCCCTTTAGCCTAAGTTAGCGTCGGTTCGCGAAGTCATTAAACCTATACATTCCACACTGCTAGATCTCCCTTATCGCGTCCTCCTATTGCTCGACTAAATGAGATATTTCAAAGTGGTCGAGCGCTGGCCAAGTGAATTTCAGCGGCTTTCCAATCGCTCGTTCGCCTCCTTTCTTCCCTTGTTATCAGCCGTAATGACGCGTACTTAAAGACTCGAATGTCGAAGGGTGGGAAAGTTCGACGCGAAATTTCTTCATAAACCAAGGGCGCAGTTTCTTCGTTAATTTGATTAACAAAGTTGACATTTTCTCCATCTTCGAAGCTCGTTCCGTTGAAAATATATCTTCCAGCGAGGTTCTCTGGTCGACTTATTAACAGATTTATTAGTCTCCTGTTGGAACCTGAATTTCAATATACGACACGGGTTCTAGCAACAAGGCTACGTTGGAAAAATGCAAGTCGTCGGAGAGGAAAAAACAAAACTGAAACTGAAACTGGTACTGACTGAACTGGACTGAAACTGGACTGAAACTGTACTAAAACTGTCTTTTCGCAAATTTTGTGGGTGCTTATATAATGTCAGTTTTTGATGGGGTGAAGATGACCATTGGCCCTTAGAGAAAGTGGGAATGAGTCAATTATTTTTGGACTCTGAAATTGGCCTACGTTTATCAACCAAGTCCTTCTAGTGACTAAGGGCCAACGAATCGTTAGTCATCCAACACTGCAACGAACCGATATTTCTTCGATGCAGACTTACCTGCTCGAAAAGTGTTGGAACCCGGATTTCAATATACAATACGGGTTCTAGCAACAAGGCTACGTTGGAAAAATACAAGTCGGCGGAAGGAAAAGAAACTGGCATTTCGCAAATTTTGTAGAGGCTTATATAATGTTAGTTTCTGGTGGGGCGAAGATGACCATTGGCCCTTACAAGGAGAGTGCGAGTCCTACGGGTCATCGATTTAACACTGGATTTACGGAACCCGTCAATTTGACGGATAGGTTGCTCCAATTACAGGATTGTAACAGATTTAATTAACTTCTATTAAGATTGTTAATATTGTAATTGTTTTTAAATTAAACTAATCGTTAAAAAGAAGACACGTGGTTTCTTTTACCTGTGAATTTGACAGGTGTCAAATATGTAGAAATAGGTATACAGTTAGCGTCCGTAAATCTAGTGTTAATTGAAACTTTGTAGGTTTGTAGATTTCGTCATGCAGTTCAAGAATATATATCATTATAGCCTCCACTGCTCAATGACTTTTGAGACAAATAAAAAATAAAGATATGCCATTAAAGATATAATTATAAAATACTACTAAAATTAAAAATTAAAATTAAAAAATTAAAATTATAACTATAAAATCTGGAAAATTTCAATTTTTTGCACACTTTCTCTTATTTTTGATATCAACTAGTACCTCGTTCTCCTTTCTACATTTACGAAGAAAAGAAATATTTGGCAGCTTGTAGAAATGAATATTTAGGAAAATTATAGTAAAAATTTGTGTTCACTTGGGTATATTTTTGAGAATGATCCTTAAAAATGCATGATTACCAGGTACGTAATTTTCTCCAGGTATGTAACAGCACAGGTTCCTAATCACGTTAACATAGATATAAAAATTACTGATTAGCGTAAACTATTTCCAGAACCACAAAAATGTGCCAATACACCGGTAAAAGGACATTTTCCTCATTTTTGAAAATGCTGAAGAGAATTGAACAGACTCTCGAAGCACTGTACAAGGAAACCCGAGTATCCTAATCTCTATGAGACATTTTTTTTTTATATTTATTGAATCAGCTATCAGAAATACATATTCTATGGGCTGATGTGGTGTGCACGAACTTCAACGCGAGGTTCAATTCATAACGTGATGAGGGCTTCCCCAATGAAAAGTCCTGCTAAGCCTCATCTGAGATCATTGGGCCATTTTCTCTTCAGTCTTCTGTTTCCTCGTTCCTCGAGAAGTGGTTGAAGAAGTGGGTTTACATGTCCATCCAATCTGGCGAGATGTCTTCCACTTCTTTCCCGAATAGTGTCGGTGATAAATGGGATACCAAGATCATTGTGAATTATTTCATTGCAACTATGAGACATTACTAGCCAGATATATTCCAGAATACTCTTTGAATATCGCTGAACACATACGAAAAGTTTCAAAGTACTACTCGACCTGGTTACAGGTTGGCAAAAAATTCGCAATGTTATCCTGAAAATTACTTCCACGGCAGTTTCTCACTGGCAATGACCTCTTAAAAGGAAGGGAAAAACGAAAGGAGAAAGGAAGGAGATATAAGCCCACGATTTATATTTTATCGCAGAGAAAAGGCTGTTTAAACTTGACGTACAAATAATTGAAGTTAGAGATGAATATTGGAAAAATGGTAATCGTGGCCCGTCCGCTGTCCCGACGTATTATAAACTTTTTCTCCCATTTTAATTCCGCGTGCAGCACTTTTCGTGCTTCCAGTTTTAATCTTTCGTCTTTCGGAAGATTGAATCAGCTAACATGCTCGCGGACCATCCCGCTTTTTCCAGCCTTTCCTCTTAATTCCCTTGACTTTCTCTCCCCTGTCGTTGGATAGTACGCGTCGCGTTATTATTACATTCGCGAAAATGGAATTTACATTTCGCGAAATTACGCCGCTACTTTCCGTTATGTATTGTCGCTCCTCCGCAACGTTCACTCGACCGTTTTCGAATTGTAAAAAAATCCCTCGATGATCCGCGGTCCACGTTTTTCATTCGCAAATATCCAGCCTGACGTTTTGATTACGTGGAAAACACGTTGTACAATACGGGAGATTAATAGCTGCTCTGGGTCCCAAAAAGTTTCGAGAACGTTTGTATCAATTATACTGTAATCTTCGAGTGGATTCCGCGAATTTCTAGGTCTTTCAAATTATCGAATAAGAATCCTGAATTATATCACACGTAGTGGAATAATATTCGCCATATCAATTTTTGCTAATTTAATTTTCCTTTTGTTTCGTCGAGAAATAATTTAAAAATGTTTTTAATTCGTTAACCTCATCAGGCGACCATAGTCGCCATCGTTTAAATACATTAGCTTTAATCTTAGCTTGAATGTACTATATTCGTAGTTAGAAATGGTTAGGTTCAAAATTCGAGAAATTTCCGAGACCATGAAATCAGGAAAATGTGCAACAAGGTGCGCGTAGAAGAGACGATATTCCCATAGAAATCGTCTTGAGGTGACCTAACGTGACCGCGATAGCTTGTTCCGGGGAAGCTGTCCCCCCATTATCGCGAATTCCTAACAGACAACCGTGTAGGAGAGATGTTTATTCGTGTTAGTAAAAGGCCGATCGATCGTAGCGCTGCAAGGACCCGGTTTGAGAACCACTGGCACAGGATTCACCTGCGATCGACGACCCCGTGTCCTGACCCTATCAATGATCCCACGCAGCCCGCAATATTACCGTGAAATCGTGGCCTTTGCAGAGCCACGTACCTCGATCCCCGAGCCCGAGGGAAAGCCGCAACAATTATCGCTGAATTTACGAAAACACCCACCTTATCGCGAGAGTGGATATCTTGCGCGAACTCTGTCGATAAAATTTCACGCGAGCCCTCGAACTTGAAATTCGTCGGACAACGGTTTCACGCACCGTCATGTTCGCGGATCTGTGTACAGTCGTTGAATTGCAGGCTCGCGTTAATGGAGTTCCTTAAACGGTGCTGTTATTGTTGCATTTGAAAGGCGCAACTCCTTTCTTCGGCTGTGTAGCGACATATTCATTAATATTCCGGTTGTAGGATAAGCCAGACAGAGTCAACTCTCGACGGTTGCCCGAGAAGAATGAGCGCTCTTGACAAAAGTGTACAAGCGAATTACGAGACAGAGAAAGAGGGGATGGGTGGGAGAAGAGTGGGGGTAAGAGGAAGGGGAGAGACACTCTTCCCTGCTGGCTGGCTGCACGAAGATTCTTTTGTGTGTTTCGCGTTATGTGTGTACTTTGTAGTTTCTGCGAGAGGTGCTAATAGGTTGTGACAGATAATTAAGCGACAATGAGCTCAGAAGTTCTGATTGTTTTCGAGTATCTGACGGAATTCTGACGCTATATTAACCGTGATAGAGGACGCGATATAATGAAGAATATCAAATTCGATTGTGCGTGATAAATGAAAATGAGGTACGTTAAATGTTAACCTCGTTGAACGGGATTTTTGGGATTTAAGAATGTAACCTATAGATTACAATAATGTCTCATAGTGATGTTACATTTACTTATTTATTTAAGATAATATTTTATAAAAATATCCGTTTCAACAGATTTCATTCGTAGGATATGTATGTACACGTGTACATTGGAAATAAAAATTCATAGAATATTTTACTGGACGATGAATATACGAGTCGGTTGTGAAATCGAATATAAATATAATATTAGCTTTTTAATTCAATTCAGTGATAAAATAAGTAGATTCAAATATTTGCTTCTTGATAGAATTTATGCATAAGAGTTTAGGTTTGGAACGCTATCTTAAATCAATTCGATTCGTTATCAAATTTGAGCATTTAATAACTTGTTATCGGGTTATTCGATGTATGGGAAGTTTACTAACTTCTATTAATATTGCACGAATAATGTACTTACGTATTAATTTTGTACTGTTCTCGCAGTACAATATTCTTACTCGCACATTATCCACGAACTAACCTTTTCGCTGCAGCTGTGCCGATAAGTGATTAAGGACTACGACTATGCAGCCCTCTAGCACGTTTGCTCGAGAAATAGAACTAAAATATACGTAAAGATATAAAAAGGAAATAGATGTGATATCGGTCGATAAAATAGTTATACAACGTGTGTTTATAAAACAGGTAACGATGTAATTTAAATAAGTATAGTATTTCGGTAATACGTTGAGTCTGTTTCTTAGATAACAAAATCATGGTTAAGAAATCATTTTAATAATAAAATATTGAAATATTAATCTGTCAAAAAATATTTCATAGTTTTTGATCGACATAAGGTACAGTGCATCCTAATTTTTCCACTGAGGACCTCTCTACTAAAAGTACGGAAGTTACTCGTCAAATCCATAACCTATCACGATCAGTTAATAACGATATTCGATAAAAAGTGAGTCTCGTTCGTAAAACGATATTTTTCTTTCTCATCGTCGTCGAGGTCGTTGAAATGCCGAAATAAAATCTCGCGGTCTGAAGTAGGTACTTTCGAAAAGGGGCTCTTTGTTGTCTCCCATATCGTCGGTGGTGGCTGTGTTTTCAGTAAACCGTGCAACGAGATTGCTCTCGGAGGCATCCGCGGTGGTTCGCGTCAGAACGCCGCGGTCGAGTGTTTCGAATTGCGGATCCTGAGTCTCCGTTGGTCTTTTAACACTTTAACTCGCACCGCTTTGTTGTCAGGGTAAACGAAAAGTAGCGGACGGAAACGAGCGGTCAAAGACAGGCAAGCCAATGCTGTACGAATGCTCCGTGCACGTATGCACGTGTGTGCGACGTGAATACGTGGTCGTGTTCCGCTTTCATTATCGCAAAGAGGATTTTTCAGATTTGCATCCGGGATATATGGTAACGAACGAGTAGGCTCGCGAATTTACGTATTTCACGGGCGTTTGTTCGGTGGCACGGCTGACACGACGGTTCGCGAGAATTTCGTGGAAAGCTTCGGTTATCGTGGCATCGGGAGGGGGTACACTTTGTCGGTGACTCTCGCGTTGGATACACGACAGGCGTGTAATTAAAAGGATTTGAAGTGGAGCACGTGCTGTGCTTTGTCTTGTGAGAATTATTAGCGTACCGTTGTACTTTTTGCTTTTGGTATGCTCGTTTTATTTCCTTTGACCAGTTTTTATTTAGTATCGATCAACTGCTGTGATGGAAACTTGGAACTTCGAATAATTGACAACCTGTGGTCATTTTTTGGCGCGTAATTCAAAATGAGGATTCAATTTTGTAATTGATTATTCTTTGTTTTTGTGTAATTATTGGTTTAATTTTTTAATTCTTGTTGACAGATGAAAAATTGATAAAAGGTTTTTAAATATTTTAGAAAGTTGATGGATTAGAAAAGAAATCGTTGCAGAGATTCATGGGAGAATTATGTTTCTGTTGGTTGTATATTTCAAAATGGTACCTGACGTATGTATAGAAAATATTATTTTTTATTTTTTTTAAATATTTTTATACATTTTATACATTAATACATCCAAATAGGGCATTTTGTATGACTAATAATTAAAAGTTGAATGTATTTTCGTAATTGTATTTGTAATAGTTGGTAATTCAATCGAATTTCAGATTTTTCACCGATTCTTTTTGGAGGAAATGCAGGTTGAAATAATTTCACGTCTGTGATCACTTTCATGGTTGCACAGAGTTGTCTGCTGGCTGAAAAATTACTTTGGTTTACTCGATTTAAATCGCATTTCTACGGTTCCTTTATACGTATTCCAACAAAGTTACATATATATTTACGGCAGCTGTCAGCTATTTCTTGATTATGAAATTTTACGTACTAGCAGTTTTATTTGCAAGCTAATTTGAGTTTTTAGTTCTTCATATCTTTACAAGAATTCTCGATGCTGCAACTATTCTAACATAAATGTCAAGCAGAAACTTTTTGCTATACATTAATTTCTAACAATATGACGATTAACTGGCAGTAAATACAAATTTGAAAAGTATAAAACAAGTTCAGTAATGAAAGATATCCAAGCTTTTGTAACAAGTGCATTGGTATCGATTTTTCATTTTAAAGCTACTCCTAAAAATATTTAACAGTTTAAAGTTTAAGATAGAAAATTAAAAAATCGTAGCATGTTTTAATATATTAGCTGTAATTGATAAATTATATATACGCGTTTAAATTTTGTATACCGTGTATTTCACATAAAATATGCTGATACGTATCTACATCTCAACCATGATAAATGACGAACGTCTCTACATGAACATATTTGTAATCCTATTTATTCCTCCTTTCAGCTACTTGAGACTGATACGTTTACGCGAGAGTCCGTGCCGTGATCAAAGAGGAACCGGAAGTAAAAACGTTCGCCAAAGTTCGCGGAGCAGCCGTTTCAAATTTTCGATAGTTTCAGAGTTCGTAAATCAGCAAGACCACGTTCGTTCCTTCCGAGTGCTCGTGGCTCGATGAAAAACGAGGAAATTCGTTTCACCGACGAAAGAGGTAACGAGATCTTGACAGGCATTCTGCATGATTGAATCTTCCACAAGCGTACTTCGTGGAAGAAGCAGGAAGACGCTATATCCTCGAGCGATATTTAAGGGTTGCGCACCCTTTAATACGCCAACGATTTTCTCGTTCCTTGATGCGTTATAATAGAAGACGGGGCACTTGAAATGATCGCTCGAAACAACGCTTAAATCATTTACAGAAGCTGCACGATATTATTCTTTAACGTTTTAGATATTTTCTATATTTTTATTTTTAAACAAACTTACTAATTAGTAGCAATAGTTAATATTTAACGTTAAAATTCAAGGAGATTGTCTTTGCTATGTTTTTAATAAAAATCATTAATGAGAATTTATATTTACATAATTGAAATCTAGCTTTAAAAAATATTATATTAAATATTAAGAATATAATATAATTTCTATGTATAATGATATTTTATTTTTTGTAACATATAATTTATAAATTATTCAGTGAAATCGTACATATAGCACTGACTGTGCACATTGAAAACAAAAACGCGAGTAAATTTGCACATGTGCCGTGTCTGTAAAGCTTTGATCGTTTACTTCAGCTGCGCGAATCTTGTTCAAATTGCCCGCCCTTTCATGGCTCCGCCGAGTCGGAATGCAATACAATACAGAACTAATTGCGCCGGCAACGCGATTTTCATTTGCCGCGAGTTCCGTCTTTCGCTGTTCGCATAAACGCCGGGTTTTTCTATTTAGATTGAAAGTTCTTTCTCTCACTCACCGTCTAGACGAAAAACTCAGTCGCGAAATATTATCGATATTGTCGTTGTTCAAATGAAATTCGTGTATTCGCTACGAAGTTACATAGTCTCGATATTAACGCGAGTAACAACTTTGTTACAAGCAAGTGAATTTCATTACGAACTCAAAGTTACTTAACGTGTCTTATAAAGTAGTGACATAAAAACTTTCGTTGCAGGTTAAAAGTTCTTAAGTGTCAGTGATGTTGATAATGGTGTTTTGTTAATGGATAAAAGCATCGACGAAAGCAACACAAATGCACGTTTCTACAAAGACACGATACAGTAAGATCTTGTTTCAGAATTATAACTATTTTTCCATTATAAGAATTAATCTCGTTATATTATCATACATGCTTTTCAATTTTTTAGGGTATGTTTATAACCTCCTTAAATATTCTGCCGAGAATAAACTGTTAACAAGGAGAGGCATGAGACAAAGTTTAGTCTAGTACAGGAATAGTGTGAATACAAAAACAGTCTCGACTCAGAAACAAGGTCAAACATAAGTGTTCAGTGAGCAGGAAATGTTAACGTAACCTTATCAGTACTTTCACAGACGTCAAAACTTAAACGTGTTTCACGGATTTAGTGAATATTGCAGATCTTTGCTTAATTAAATTACAGAATATTGTACGGTCGCTACTATTCTCATTTAGTTACGTTTTATCTATTTCAATGAAACAATTACCAACGTAAGACGAGTAAGTATATATTACGAACCAAGAAAATATTCTATATTTAATTTTGCAGAATCTTTGCGAATTTTTAATTTATATAACCGTAATGTCTTCACAGCACAAGTTACTTCAAGAAAGTGGCCAGTTCTTTAATCAGTGTAGTTGATTTTCATTCGTGGCTTGGCGAAATCCTTTGTCATCGTTGGACGAAGTTCATGGGCAAATTTTCGTTTTAACACAGTCCGCACAAATTTCTCATTTTTTGTTCTCTCTTTCTTTCTCTCTGCCTCGACGATCGAAACATGCAGATATATATACACACGCGTCCACGTTTGTACGTAGATTACCTACTGATAGGAAACGAGCTTCAGATTCTTCGTTCAATCCAATATGTCCACGCGATAGATTCTCGTTCGTGGCACGAAAGTGATCGCATTTCGCGTTGAAATATAGAGGCAAGTAATCGCAAAGCTTTCGTGTTTACTACTATTCCACGAAACCAGCTATCCGGTTTATCGCGAATCGATAAATTTTTTATCACGGCGTGCCTCGCGTTTCATCAGTTTATTGAGTTAGAATGCCCGGATAATTTTTCCTATCGACGATATATTCGTTTAATCAATTTACACGAAGACGTTGGTAAGGTCTATATTAATTAAAAAAAAAAAAAAAAAGGAACAAAAGAAAGAAATGAAAATATAACTTATCTAGTATGAGAAATTTTAATGAAGAAATTGATAGAATAATTGAGAAATAAATAAAAAGCTGAACGAAAATTGAAAAAGTATTGAATGAAACGATTCATCGAGAACGTGCTGAAAGGTAATTAAAAAGGGATAATGAACGAATGGGTTGTTACAGAAGATGTGCCATTCTATCGACTTGTTCGACGGTAGATTGCTCTTTTGATGTTCACTGGTCTAATGGCTGAAGGGTGTATAGCTCTCGAGATAAGATTTCCTTTAATCGACGTTGCCTGGATTCACAGATCCGTTTCCTTTTTATACTACCTTATTACTGTTTCTCATTCTGTAACCAACGATAAACGATGGCACTTCGAGCTGACTATAAGATTTCTCGAATATTCACGAGTGGCTTATTTTGGGCGAGAAAGATAATATACATTCAGAAATCGTACTTAAATAATGCAAAAGATAAATATGTCAATGCGGCAGTTTTGTATAGTCTGTTAAATTTTAACGAGGAAATACGTTGATGTCTGTTAATGCATATTTATTCTGGAGTGTAGTTCTCGTGCGATAAAATAGATCCTCCTGCAGTCTTGGAGAGTTGTCCAGAATGAAGCACGTACCTGGAGCTACTTCGATAACTTTATAAATAATTATTGCAATGAAAATTTATGATACGGTATGCAATGTTCTCTATCATTTGAAGCTTTCAAGACGTCAGTCTCGACTCACTGTCAGTTATCTTCAGTTATTTTTTTTGCAATAAAGTTTGTAAATAATACTGAAAATAATTTAGTCATACACAAAAATATGCACTCGTAGCTTCAACTGATTAATTTTTAATTTTTTATGCAAAATATATCGATTGTATTTAAATTTACTCATTGCAGTATTATTTAAAAATTAAAATGCAGAGCCTTTAATAGAATCATTTGCTTAATACTCACATCAATTGTTATAGGCATTGGGAATAGATTATTATAGTCTTCTTAGTTAAAAGATTAATGATTATATGATTCCAATTATATTATTCATAAAACATTTGATTCCTATTTAAAAGTTTAATTGTTGGTATTCTGTTTAAAAAATCTTAGTGTTGGAAATAACTAATAGAGGGGATTGCTGTTTATCTTAGCAACTGATTTACATACTTATTATCGTACAGATTTTCCAATTTTTCGTATGAACAAATTTTAATTTGCCATCATTGTGTTTATACTTTTGTTTTAGTTCACTTCTACGTGTTTTATTAAATATTACGTTCAAATACAATGCCATGGTATTAACGTCTCTGACTTGCAAATGGATTTATACAATGGCACGTACGAACGTAACAGTTTATTGTTTGACTGGTGAACGTGGGAATTTATTACATTTTCAATTCGAGTAAAGCTTGGTGCCAGTTTCCCTGTGAATAAATATTATTGAAAATCAATGATTTTTAGCATATTACAATTGTTAGGTGAGCAACATATGCTGTCTGATTTTAAATAGATTGCCTTTAATTATAGCACGCATAATTAAAATTGGGGAACCAATTTTTAGCTGAATAAAACTCATATTTCATATTGAAGCACATTGCAGAGTAGTATCTTAAATCTTTATTTCTTTTACTAATAGATACAATGTGGTTATTTCGAGTAGTGTAGTAAAACACTCGTTGCTTAATACAATTGGAATCTTTATCTAAAAAGCTAGTTTAATCTGAGGCATGTACGAAATTTAGCATCCTAACCTAATTTAATTGTCACTAACAGAAATTATGGATTAATTAATCTTGCTTGTAGCAGCGATCGATAAAGTTAAAAACATTGATTAGAAGTGCATTCAGTTTTGGCAAATTTCGTACAACTGCTGGTAACTTAGAAATGTCGCAAAGTCAACAGATAATTTTTATTTTTAACAAATCTAAAATCAGATTCAACTGTACTAAAATAAAACAAGAATTTCTCGTTCAATGTTATTTTATTTCTTCGGAATATCCTCCGCGAACTTTGACTTTGTCACCGATTCATTTTCTCACTCTCAACTTTTATTCTTTACCCTTTGTTTGTCTTTTACGTCTCGTTCTTCATTCGCCAATTGTCGAACTCTAACTTATCGATCGATCCAATCTTCGATCCCACAGTGTTCCCGATAACCCCGCGCAGTCGTAACTAGCGAATCTCCTTGCGTTTAAAACCGTTCGGTAGTGCATTCCGAGGATTCACTTGGGTACGTGTTTCACTTGAAACCGAAGCTGAACCCCAAACAGCCACTCGATCTCTTCCGTGCTATTCCAAACATTCGTCTTTCACACCCAACGCGCGAGAAGTTCATTCACGTCCACTATTCGTGAAGCTCGTTCACATCTACATTGGTGTTATTGCAACTTGCCTGATATTTGTTAGGTTATATTGAGCCGTGTCAATTGAAACTTCGCTCGTTGTGCTAATGCAAACGTCACGAATCAGTCGCACCTTACGTTCTGTAAAATCTGTGTGGTGATATTGTTTCGTTATACAATTGGTTCATGTGAAACTTTCGACGATATGTTTCAATTTGCGTTACGCCGGAACAATCCAAATGTTTGTTCCGCTAAAGAAAACGATATAACGTGATTACGTGGTAAGCTTTATGAAATGTACGTGGTAACATTGATTCGATATATTCGGCCATATTCGTGAGATTTTACGTGTTGAACTATAGTGATCACGAGCCGAAATCCTAAGCGCGGAGATTTCAAGCGTATTATCGTAATAGTTGCAACATTCCAAAGTGGTTATAATGACGGCCTGAGAGATTCACTATTACAACGCAGTAACTAGAGCGCAATAGGTAGTGTATTCCATGACTAAACGTTGAGGGAAGGCGGAAACGAACCGCCGGAAATTCACCATCGGATCGTTTCCTTTCAACAAAGAGATGCAACGTAATCCAATCCGGAGATGAAGAATCGTTTAAGCGACTCATCTTTTCCACAACGACTGACTCTCGCGATATATACGAAACGTCTTAGTCGATAATATAAGAATCGTACCAATGGCGGATATGGAAAAAATTGGCGGGAAGTATGGCATCTATTCCGAAGTATGTAACAACTGGTGAGAGAATGGAGAACTATTTTATGAATATGGCTGCTTTGTGTGTGACAAGTTTGAAAGAAAGAAACAAATGTATTAAAGGTAAACATTTTTCTATTCATTTATTTTTTTATATTTGAATATGTGTGGTGCTGTATATGCTATGAATATTTTTGTTTTCCATAGTAAATCATTAAATAGATGTTTCAATAATATTCTTTGATTTATACCAGTGATAGAGAAATCGTTCGGAAACGAAATTTATAAGGATCGACTAAATAAATTTTTGGAGGGAATTTGAATGTTAATTTTGAACGTTATTAGGTGCAAATTCTTATTGCAAAGCTTCCTATATAAAGTGGTTCACGTATTTTATAAAGAAAATACAATTTTTAAAATCTGTCGAATAAAAATATGTCGTCGAAGAAAGGGTATTCGTAAAATAAAAGATGGCTTCGTTAATAAGGTTTTTAATCGAGCTTTTCGTGTTCTGTCACGCGTAGAGTATTTGGATCAATCTCTTTATGTTTCTTGCATTTTTTAATTTTGACGCTTTCTCATCGAGACATTAATGAGAAACTCGATATCCGTCGTTGAAAAGCAATAAAAGTACCGTAGTGCTCTTTCGAGAGTAATGCTGAACGCGCGGATGCATACATTTTAACTAGCATTTAATCGCGACAAAATTACGTTCTTTGCAATTGAAATCCAGTGAAATTTCGTGAACGTGAAATAATGAAAGGTAAAATTAAGAGCTGTTCCAATGGCTCAACGATATTACGATTATTCGATACTGCTTAATTAGCAGCCATTCTTTAGCCTGATTTCATTCTGGTTGATTAAACGTATATTTCACAGAAGGTTCATTAAATTCTGTTCCCTGAAAATGGAAAAATTGTACAATGTGAATGACGTTTAAAAATTACAGACTATTAATTTGAGTAATATAATAGAAATTCTTTTTTTTTTTTTTTGGTATTAATGTGTTTGACATCAAATGAAACGAGACATTTATTCAGGCTTCTGTTTCTTGACTAGTGTTTTAATGTGATTTAGTAAAGTATCAATGTGATGTTATACATGAATCGCTTGAAAATCATGGCGCTTTGTTTTCATTTTGGTTCTATAATTTCAGGCTTTTGCTACTGACAATCATTTCAGGATATATGACACACTTTAATTCAATCGTACGGGCTGTTAATTCAATATTTACTTTTTCTCTCTTGTATAGAGAATGGTCGATATTTTTTCGTAGGTATGAAGCAAAGTTCTTGGTTCTTATTTAAAGTTGGTTTCTTTTCACTGTCGATAATAGTGTAAACTTTGCGCACACTTAGCAATGGTATTCACTGTTTTATCGGTCGGTGTTCTGTTTTACCTACTTATGGTCAGGTAGTAGTCCTGGCCTTTTTTATCGACGACAAGGGATAGGGACACTATAGGCTCAAAAAAAAATAGAAAAAAAAATAGACCTTGATATGCGTTTGGTTTTTGCTGTTCAAATTATTATTAAATTATTTAAGAGGATGGTATGTGGGTGGAGTGGACATAGTGATTATTGGTTAGCCAATGGTCAAAATGACCACCGAATCCCACCACCTACCTATCCACCCTGGTAAAACATTTAGACGTATCACTTTCGCATTCGAACTGACAAATGACTCGATGACTGGAGCCGCGGCCTTTATATAACCTGCGTTCGACTGCCGAAATCGGCCGAAAACTGCCGATCGTTAACGATTTCATTAATTATTACTTTTTCCAATATAACAGACGATAATTAATTAATTTTTTTTATTTCTGTCATAAATTTATGTGGCGAACAATTTGTTGTTAACATTAAATTTAATAATTTATTACTTTTTTTATATAATTATAATTATATTTACGTTTCGGTAGTACAACGATTCCTGTAATTGTTTAAAATCTTTGTTTTTTCGTCCGGTCGGTATTTCAGAACACGATGCACTGAGTTTTTCAAGGTGGTAATCTTATTCCGTTTCTATAATCAACGTTTCATCTTTTTCCAAATGTCATAGTTTCATGACGCAAAGTTCCATAATACGGTAGAATTATAACAGACTCATTCATGATAATTATTTTCATCATTTCTCATTTTTTTCTATGGTAAAGAAACATATGTGACCCAGTTGGTAATACCACAAATACGATTCTTAACTTATCTTACAGTTTTCTTATCAAGGGAGCAATCGTAGTACAAAAATTTCTTCAGAGATGACGCTGTCTTCACATATATGTAGTTTCCAATCTTACTATATTTGAAATATAGTTCATTTCGAGTAAATTCAGAATCTAGAAAATATTCCATCTCCTCACAATGGTACCTAGTACACATACTCGATCTACATACATAACACGTACATTCTATCTCAGAAAGCAAAGAATATAATTCTTTTCATTATTTGTCAATCATATTACGAATCGTATTAAAAATCCCTCATCATCACGACAGATTAAAAACCAGAGAAATATTCCTAAACAAAATCTACAGTACATATCAACAGCTATTTACACATTCATATACCAAATTCACAAAATCCACCGATTCGTGCTTCTCCATTCAGCGCTAATGTCAGCGCTAATAAACCACTTCCTTCATCGTCCAGAATCGCCGATATCCGATCACAGCCAGCAGTTTCCCCAGAAGAAACGAATTTCCCCATTTTACTCGGGACTGGACTCCGTGAAATTGGCGTTCACGCGCGCAAAAAGAACGGCGCGGTGCGCGAAACGCGCCAGAGGAAGCTGAAAGTTCTCCGCGCGGAAATTGGATTGCGAACGGCCGCAAAGGGACGACGGACACGGCCAGACCAGCGTGTTCCATCCTCCCCACCTTCACCTTGCTCGCCCTCCCCACTCCCACCCGCCACACCGACCGTCGAAGCGTCGAGAACGATTCGATATTCGAGCGAGAACGGTTAAATTGAGTCTAGCCGGTTCTGGACTTGGAGTGGTACTTGCCAAGGCAGTAGCCCTAACTGCGCGTGGATCGTCGAGTCAAGTTGCTGTGCAATTCTATCGAGGGGCCTACAGAAGCTAATTGGCCGGTCAGCCCTTCGCCGGAGCTGTTCCCAGTTACGTTCCCGGCATTGCGACAATGCAATTTACGTATACGCCGCGGTCCATTCACCGGCGAAACCTCAATTCCGTTCAGGAAACGAAGAAGGATCCCTTTCGAGGGGATACGAGGCCGTGGATGTGCCAGAATCGACTGCGAGTATCCTGATGATGGTGGACGAACGCGCGTGGCTGATACAGGAAGGTAGAACC
>NW_016913009.1:50207-72532 GCF_001483705.2 Eufriesea mexicana | reverse complement strand
GGGGGGGGGGGGGGGTGGTTGGGTGAGTAGGGGCAGCGAGAAGATTCCGTAAAAATTCAACTTCAATTGCCCTCCGATGAAAGGCGAAACGCGAAACGATGATTACCGAGAATAATGGTGGATAAAACGATGAATATTCGCGGATCTGTAAGCCTTATTGGAAGATCCAGTGGCTCGAGTGTTCTTTCGGTGGTGGGGGAATATTGGGTTATCCGCGATAACGGAGGTTCGAAATCGATATGGATAATTGTATAATATATGTCGGCTGGACGAGGTTTACGTCTCGACTCGGTAATAACGCGGAAAATTTTTTATTAAATTTCATAAGGGGTTCGAGATATCTGATTTTTTTAATTGAGATGAGGTAAATAAAATGGTCGGTTATTGGAAAAATAATGGGAGACTCGCCTGTATTCTGGGGACACTCGTATTTCTTTATGTATCGTTCTATATGGAATATATCATTACGGCAGAACGCGTGCATTTTGTTACCATACACGTAAAAGTTTTCTGGACTCGAATCGCTATTATAACCTATATATGTTTTCTACCGCGCGTACATATATTATAATACTTCGTAAATCTACTGTTTTCCGCACTGCACAACCATATATCACAGCCATGCGAATCGCCTGTACCAACAAATACTAGGAATTTCTTGTAGAAAACGTGAACGAACTCGACTGTAGCAAAAAATAACGGTACCTCGGACGCCCGGGCGAAACGTGAAATCGAGCTGAATTATTGTTTCAGTGAGCCGACGGACCACATAAAACATACTCTGACACGGTGAGACGAGCACCCGAAGGAACGGTTTGATATATTTCCAGGCAACAGTTCCTCTTTACCTCTCGACTACCCTTCTTTAGGGGATGTTATTTATTTTCTCCAGCTTTCAGGAAAAATTCTGCGCTCGTTTCTCTCGTTCTGTGAGACGACTCTGTAAACCGATGGTTACTGACGATGCGTTCTAAGTAGTTCGTCTTGCGTCGCTAGATGGCGACACACGTCCAGTGATCGTTCGCCGGGTGGGTTGGAGTGGGGGGTACTCGCGATGCCTCGCGTATATCTTAAGACCGTCAAGCGTATTTTTATGCCTGGTTCTGCGATACCACTCGACTGTCGCGAATGATTTCTAACGAGCTCGTCCGACCCTCCTGTTCTTACGTAAATGTTTCCCTCCTCGAGAAACCGGGGGATAAAGAAGCGTATTTGGTTTCCGATAATATAGGCACTTCTTTACGACGATCGTTCAGTCCGAATTTACGATAATTCGCTTTTATGGTTACAGGGCTTATTAAACCGCTTTCACGGGCTGCCGTGCCTGCAAGTGATTCGAGTGCGATTATAGTCAGACGCTCGGGCTGGGTGTTCCTGCGGCTCGAGTTTCTTTCATCTTCTGTTGATTCTAACCACGGAGAAGCTTCTCACGGATGTTAAATACGAATTCAGTTTATATAATATTTTGTAAATTATGCTGTATCATTGATACAAGTTAATTTTAATACGAGGATTTTACTGATATTAAATGAAGAAGTATATAAAAGAAGTTTATCGATGATGAAAAATTCTGTCGATTTGAGTTTCATAAGAAAATAAAATTGGGATGCAGAAAATTCTGAAATATATACATACATTTTGAGACTTCCTAAGAATTCTGATTTCGGAAATTAATCCTTTGCACTCCAACGACGCGTGGAATATCGAAGTAAAATAATTATTAATTAATATATTATTATAATTGTTCATTTGTATACGATTTTTTATTTACTGTTTTAAAATTATCGTCAACCTTATTGTAGAAATTCTCGAATTTCTATTTTCCTGTAACGAAAAAATCATCAAGTGCAATGGGTTAAAATTAGGATTGGAAATTGCAATACGAATGATTGAAAATATTAAATTCTTTATTATCGTTTGTAAAGAATATTGTAAAATTCTCGTATTTAATTTCAAGGAATAATATATTACCGTTAATAGGTTAATAAAAATATTTTTCACCAGACTTTTCACGCGTCCCGAAGATTTATTCGAATTTTCTTATTTATAGTTACACCTTAATCTCGTAGGCTCGTTTGGGAACTACGTTATGTCGTTTTCAATTGACGCATATAATAACACTTGGAGAAAAAATAAGTCCTAGGCTGGAGGAAAAATTTCATTAAATTCCTGGGCTGGCACGAACTCTCGGGTCCGTGTGCGCTGAAGAATAAAAGAAGCTTCAATCTCACTCTCTGTAGAGGGTCGAAACGGTTATTGCTGTGGTTATCCCGAATATTCTACCTGGAAGACCTCTTCCTTCATTCACGATTGCGAGGGCAAGAAGAATGAGTCTCTCGAGGCGGTGGTTTTCGTGTCTCTCTGTTTTGATATCGTTACGCCTCATCAGTTATTAAAGAAGCCCGTGCATACTCGTGGCCGTCTGTACGAAACTTGGGGATGCATTATTGAGAGCTTCTCAGATGGCAGGAAATACGAGCATTAGTCACCGATAATACTCTACTCGTTGCGTGCTGTGTATTCCTTTGGTAGTCTGACGAGCGACGTCTGAAACTCCTTGCTCGTGATTATTCGGTATTTAAATCCGTCATCAAACTTGAGGGTATTTGATCAACTTAACACGTCGAATGCCACGCCAGGTTTACAGGGATTAGTGTCACGATGAATTTTCTATTATGCCATACATGCAATATTGAAATATTATCTGTAATAGATAAGTTGCACATCAACTGATGATAAAATTACATATGTATGAATACTAAATTCATTTATTAATAATCTTGCAGAGTGTGATATTTCATTAACAGTTGACGTGCCACGCACGTCATTTTTCTTTCTGCAACAATTATCTAACCACGTGTATACCACGTCGTTGGCGATTCTGTGACGAAAGCATCTCGACGTGCGTGGCACGTTTTTCCACCGCAAGTGGATAAAACCACGTTTGACGTGTTAATTGCGACGTTATAACTATGTTAATATGTCAATTGTTAATATCTCTGGCGTTAATTGATCTATGTATTATGATAGGATTTTATGTGGGTTTTACTTACAAACCATAAAAGTTTTACTATATATCTACTTTACTTATATTAGTACACGCGATGTTTCTCACATTAGATGTTATTCAGAACTAAATTCATAACAACTCACACCGCACGTTCACGATCATCCTCACACACACGCAGACACTTATACTTTCATACATGATTCGTCGATAACCAAGCACAGGACGTTACCGACTTACAGTTGAATAAATATTCGTGTTTTCTCACATATTGATCATTCTAGAATTGCTATCGAATTTACACGATCAGTGGATACATTAATCCAATGGCTATAGTACTGTGTAGACGACTGTACTCAGTACTGCAGTGTCAATTGTTGGGAATTTCGTGGAGGAAATATCCAAACGCACAGGGAAATAACTGTATTCAGTTTGTGGGGTCCTGCCCCAGTCGATCCTTACGCACATGGCCACTCTCATTCTAAGTCCAGACACACTCGAAATTTCCCAGAGCCACACTTATTCCATTCCCACATAAGTGTTGGCGCTAGTTAGCGATATGCGTATTATCGTGGTGTCGTTCGTGTCGTTTTGATGTTTGTACTCTCCTGTCTTCTTGGTGTCGTGTATTTTATATGTTCGTCCGTTGCTGTCATTGGCTGTCGAGATGTCTAAGTGGTGGGTGTGTTTTTTCTCCTATTGGTGGCGTGTTCGTTGGAGGGATGTGCATGAGGTTCGGAACTGGTAGGTGGAAGTGGAAGTTTAAACAAATTGTTAATTTGTTTTTAGGTTTGGGAAATTCTAATCCTTTTATGGGGGTTGACTCGGGGGGTCAGTTTCGGAGGTCAAGGTGTCCGCGAATCGTGGGACGCTGGTTATAAAGAGCAAACCATCGTCCCTTCGATTCGGGTCCCTTGTTCCTGAGGGTATGCATGGAAATAGGGATAAGGTAGAGGTCTGTCAAGGAAAGGCAAAGGTTTAATTAATTTCGGCTAATGGTGCGTTAGTTTATGAAAGTTGTTAGGATTGACTCTAATGGTGTTTTTAAGAGATTTGGAGGTCCGCGAGCCGTGGGACGTTGGTCGTAAAGAGGTAACCGTTGTCTCCTCGACTCGGGCTTCTTTCTTCGGGGTGAATGTATGGAGTGGTATACGAGGTCTGGGTTTTTCCTGATGGAGGTAGAGGTTCGAAAGATGCTAGTTAAATGTCTATTTGTTCATGAAGGATTGGTGTCTTTATTGAGGATTGTAACGATCTGTGAATTGGGAATGAGTGTAGGAAATGAACACCCACAGCGCACGCTTAACGTCGAACAGCTCAGCGCTCAAAGGGTTAACATTACGTGTAGGAGTGCGTACAGATCACAACGAAAGAAGTAAAAGTAGCAAAAGTAACTATCGTACACATGCCAGCACTTTAAAGTAAAATTCCACGAATAGGGAAAAATCTGGAAGCATCGAATGCACGAAAGTGCAACTGGAATGCTCTCAAGCCCCAACCGAAACGGTGGCTATCGAATCCATTAATCTGAGCTGAGCGCGCATCTTGGCAATGTGGAACGTCCTTGTTCGCGGTTGACAAGGTGTTGCTATAATTTACATGCGGGCTCAAAGCTCGGCCGCCCCACCTTTCAGCTGTGCAAGCGTGTTACGCTTTATCCATATTTTAAAAAACCACTTTTGCGACGTATTCGCCGTGGTCGCGGCCCCTCGCTCCGGCGACGTCAGTGGCACCCTCACTCCCTTGGGAATCTGCGGTATAATAACGTTGACATAGTCGACGTAGAAGCACTAAATAGGAACCGGCTGTTTCTCCTTTGCACCCGAGCCCCTCTGCCCCGTGTACTTTCGCCTCGTATTTCGCATCCGAGCTTTCATGCGTCGAGATGGTATACCCGAATCCATCTGCCAAGACGAGGGTCCGCGTTCTATGAGGCCTGTTGATAGTGCAGGTGCATTATTACAATTCACAGCGGCATCCCTTGGCTTCGCGTTGCCCTGGCATACTGGCCGAGGCCACTCGATCAAAAAGAGTAACGGCTGCCCTTCCCAGGCACATATCTCACCTCGTGAAATATTTTTAACCCCGGTGCTCCTTCAAAGCATCCTTCCAGGATTCTCCACATAATGATTCGCAATGGACCACGATTTATGTGCAATAAGCTGGTCAGTTTAGCTTCAGGTATCGACGGGGTATCGATGCTATGTCAGAGTCCTGCTTTTTGGGGTTTCATGGAGACTTATGGGTTTTATCGAGGTGTTACTGGTTTACGTTCTTGGGGTATGTTTGCACTTGGTCCTACAGGGATAGTGCAAGTGCTTTGGGTTACAAATTTGGTTGAAACTAGTCATCTAGTTTAACAGTAGGTTTATGGACGCTATCTGTGTACCTATTTCTAAGGACACCTGTCAAATTAGACATAATAACAGTCTTAATATAAGTTAACTAAATCTGTTACCATCGTATGATTGGAGCAATCCTTCCGTCAAATTGGCGGGTTCCGTTAATCTAGTGTTAAGAAAATATATCACTATAAGGGCAAGATATCATTACTCATCAGTTTTCGAGATATTTATGATCGGAGTTTTAAATGTCGCTAAATGTCATGCTTAAATTCAGTACCCTATTTTTGTTGTTGGAATTATATTAGCCGTATACGATATCCTTCTCAGTTGGAAACAATGCCATTTCACCCTCGCTTCACAAATATTTAACACGACCGATTTACGCGCGTGGAGCATCACGGCAATAAGAAGAGCCTATGATTTCAAAGACGTATCTAGTCCCGCGTCTCCATGGTGTACGTTCGGGAAACCAGGGGGGATCAATCTTGCTCGAAGAACAATGGAGACGCCGTATGCATTGATGAAAGTCTTCGCTGAACCCTTTGTGGATCCAATGTAATTCCAGTAACGCCACCGATGACAACGTAGCGTCGAAAGAGGACGAGCTGGAGGGCTGAGAGTGGCCCGGGTGCTGCTTTGCAACGGAGGGGCACGACAGGGGTGATCCTTAATGGAAGAAACGCGGAGGCGCCGTGGATGAAGGCGCCACGACGCCACCCTGCCATCGCCGTACAATTTACCACCATTTATTTAATTGGTTCGTCAAAGTCCCGCCGACTAATGCGTCGCGATGAAAAGGCTTGTCCTCGATAGCGTTTGGACATGTCCGAGGTAGTTGCAAAGAACTGAGGACGTATGTCTTCTGATAGATTGGTGTTAAATGTAAATGAAAGGTGTCTTCCTATTCGCTGTCAATAATATTGGAGTGTTTATTAGGTGGTTGGAAAGAACTGAGAATGTATGTCTTCTGATAGATTGGTTTTAAATGTAAGAAGCGTGGGTCTTCCTATTCGCTGTCAATAATATTGGGGTGTTTATTAAGACACGTCTAAGGTGGTTGGAAACTGTTTTGTCTTTGGTTGTCTTCTGATAGATTGGTGTTAAATATAAATGTCTGGTGTCTTCCTATTCGCTGTCAATAATATTGGAGTGTTTATTAGATTGTTGCAAAGAACTGAGGACGTATGTCTTCTGATAGATTGGTGTTAAATATAAATGGAAGGTGTCTTCCTATTCGCTGTCAATAATATTGGAGTGTTTATTAGGTGGTTCGAAAGAACTGAGAATGTATGCTTTCAGATAGATTGGTGTTAAATGTAAATGGAAGGTGTCTTCCTATTCGCTGTCAATAATATTGGAGTGTTTATTAGGTGGTTGGAAAGAACTGAGAATGTATGCTTTCAGATAGATTGGTGTTAAATGTAAGAAACGTGGGTCTTCCTATTCGCTGTCAATAATATTGGGGTGTTTATTAAGACACGTCTAAGGTGGTTGGAAGCTGTTTTGTTTTTGGTTGTCTTCTGATAGATTGGTGTTAAATGTAAATGTCTGGTGTCTTCCTATTCGCTGTCAATAATATTGGAGTGTTTATTAGATTGTTGGAAAGAACTGGACACGTATGTCTTCTGATAGATTGGTGTTAAATGTAAGTCGCCGATGTCTATCTACTCGCTGTCAATAATATTGGAGTGTTTATTAGGTGCTTGGAAAGAACTGAGAACATATGTCTTCTGATAGATTGGTGTTAAATGTAAATGATCGGTGTCTTCCTATTCGCTGTCAATAATATTAGAACGTGTATTAGGATACGTCCAAGGTGGTTGCAATGAACTGAGAACGTATGCCTTCTGATAGATTGGTGTTAAATGTAAATGATCGGTGTCTTCCTATTCGCTGTCAATAATATTAGGGTGTGTATTAGGATACGTTCAAGGTGGTTGCAATGAACTGAGAACGTATGCCTTCTGATAGATTGGTGTTAAATGTAAATGGCGGGTGTCTTCCTATTCGCTGTCAATAATATTGAGGCATCTATTAGCCTCGATTTCACCTCCACCTACACAATTTGACTACCATAGTTCTTTCACTTCTAAAGACTGTCAAAATTCCTCGAAATTGCAATGCAGTTAAGCGAACTTTCAACGAGGAGTTAAAATTTCTATTAAATTTCGAAGAATCACTCGATTATTCACCTCCACCTACACAATTTGACTACCATAGTTCTTTCACTTCTAAAGACTGTCAAAATTCCTCGAAATTGCAATGCAGTTAAGCGAACTTTCAACGAGGAGTTAAAATTTCTATTAAATTTCGAAGAATCACTCGATTATTCACCTCCACCTACACAATTTGACTACCATAGTTCTTTCACTTCTAAAGACTGTCAAAATTCCTCGAAATTGCAATGCAGTTAAGCGAACTTTCAACGAGGAGTTAAAATTTCTATTAAATTTCGAAGAATCACTCGATTATTCACCTCCACCTACACAATTTGACTACCATAGTTCTTTCACTTCTAAAGACTGTCAAAATTCCTCGAAATTGCAATGCAGTTAAGCGAACTTTCAACGAGGAGTTAAAATTTCTATTAAATTTCGAAGAATCACTCGATTATTCACCTCCACCTACACAATTTGACTACCATAGTTCTTTCACTTCTAAAGACTGTCAAAATTCCTCGAAATTGCAATGCAGTTAAGCGAACTTTCAACGAGGAGTTAAAATTTCTATTAAATTTCGAAGAATCACTCGATTATTCACCTCCACCTACACAATTTGACTA
The DNA here is from genome assembly GCF_001483705.2 of Eufriesea mexicana. NCBI lineage: Eukaryota > Metazoa > Arthropoda > Insecta > Hymenoptera > Apidae > Eufriesea > Eufriesea mexicana. Next base: position 64,398 of record NW_016913009.1, on the reverse strand, counting down.
CCATAGTTCTTTCACTTCTAAAGACTGTCAAAATTCCTCGAAATTGCAATGCAGTTAAGCGAACTTTCAACGAGGAGTTAAAATTTCTATTAAATTTCGAAGAATCACTCGATTATTCACCTCCACCTACACAATTTGACTACCATAGTTCTTTCACTTCTAAAGACTGTCAAAATTCCTCGAAATTGCAATGCAGTTAAGCGAACTTTCAACGAGGAGTTAAAATTTCTATTAAATTTCGAAGAATCACTCGATTATTCACCTCCACCTACACAATTTGACTACCATAGTTCTTTCACTTCTAAAGACTGTCAAAATTCCTCGAAATTGCAATGCAGTTAAGCGAACTTTCAACGAGGAGTTAAAATTTCTATTAAATTTCGAAGAATCACTCGATTATTCACCTCCACCTACACAATTTGACTACCATAGTTCTTTCACTTCTAAAGACTGTCAAAATTCCTCGAAATTGCAATGCAGTTAAGCGAACTTTCAACGAGGAGTTAAAATTTCTATTAAATTTCGAAGAATCACTCGATTATTCACCTCCACCTACACAATTTGACTACCATAGTTCTTTCACTTCTAAAGACTGTCAAAATTCCTCGAAATTGCAATGCAGTTAAGCGAACTTTCAACGAGGAGTTAAAATTTCTATTAAATTTCGAAGAATCACTCGATTATTCACCTCCACCTACACAATTTGACTACCATAGTTCTTTCACTTCTAAAGACTGTCAAAATTCCTCGAAATTGCAATGCAGTTAAGCGAACTTTCAACGAGGAGTTAAAATTTCTATTAAATTTCGAAGAATCACTCGATTATTCACCTCCACCTACACAATTTGACTACCATAGTTCTTTCACTTCTAAAGACTGTCAAAATTCCTCGAAATTGCAATGCAGTTAAGCGAACTTTCAACGAGGAGTTAAAATTTCTATTAAATTTCGAAGAATCACTCGATTATTCACCTCCACCTACACAATTTGACTACCATAGTTCTTTCACTTCTAAAGACTGTCAAAATTCCTCGAAATTGCAATGCAGTTAAGCGAACTTTCAACGAGGAGTTAAAATTTCTATTAAATTTCGAAGAATCACTCGATTATTCACCTCCACCTACACAATTTGACTACCATAGTTCTTTCACTTCTAAAGACTGTCAAAATTCCTCGAAATTGCAATGCAGTTAAGCGAACTTTCAACGAGGAGTTAAAATTTCTATTAAATTTCGAAGAATCACTCGATTATTCACCTCCACCTACACAATTTGACTACCATAGTTCTTTCACTTCTAAAGACTGTCAAAATTCCTCGAAATTGCAATGCAGTTAAGCGAACTTTCAACGAGGAGTTAAAATTTCTATTAAATTTCGAAGAATCACTCGATTATTCACCTCCACCTACACAATTTGACTACCATAGTTCTTTCACTTCTAAAGACTGTCAAAATTCCTCGAAACTGTAATGCAGCTAAGCGAACTTCCAAAGACTTAGAAGTCTTCAGTCTTTCAACAAAGAATTTAAATTTCTATTAAATTTCGAAAAATCACTCGATTATTCACCTCTACTACACCACTTGACAACCATCGTTCTCACATTTCTAAATAATGCCAAAATTCCCTGTAAATGCAACTCAGCTAAGGCAACTTTCATCGAGGAGTTAAAATTTCTCTTGAATTTCGAAAAATCCCTCGATTATTCACCCAAACCAATATCACTTGACTGCCATCGTTATTCCACTTCTAAATAATGCCAAAATTCCTCGAAACTTCGAGTCAGCTAAGGCAACTTTCAACGAGAAGTTAAAATTTCTGTTAAATTTCGAAAAATCCCTCGATTATTAACCCCCCACCGACTCCACTCGACTGCCATCGTTGCTCCACTCCCAAAGCATACCAAAATTCCCGAACCGAGACTAAACCGAAGCAAGAAATCAGCTCACGTTTGAGAGCCGAGCAGACCACGAGCGAAGAAAAACCGACGAGGTCCGATGGTTCCTCAGCGAAGATCGAGATCAGGTCGATCTTACGATATTCGACGAACGGATACAATGAACGGGGCTCTATCGTCTGGCTGATAGGGGGTTCTCGCGGCGTCGGAGGCCAGGGGTTGCGTATTTATTCGTGCGTAGGTGGACGTCGAGCAGACGCGTATTGTTACGAAATCATCGACATTGTACGAGGGACTCGATTTATTTTGTCTATTCGGCGGAAAAGTGCTTTCATTTGCGAGGCAACTGTCAAAGCGGTTCGCGCGGAGGGAGCGCATGGTTGGCAGAAGGGGTTGGGGGTGGGATGGAAATCCGTAGGACTTGTTCTCTACGTAGGGTGGAGCAGGAGAGAGGGAGAGTTTGGAAGGAACGAAAGAGCAGGCGAGAGCATTGTGCTCTTCTCCGCCATTCGCTGTCACAAAAGCCCTTAATTCGACGATGCATCCGTCGAAGAGGACAATAGCCAGCTCTCGGTAAATAATGATTCCTTCGATTCTCCGTACTCTTTCCTTGCCTTTCCTGCGTTAACATCTTCCTCGCTTATGCTTCCATAATATTTGTATGACGGTTTCCTTTCGCTCGTGGAGGAGAGTCAAGGAAGAGGAATGGTCGTTTTGGTTCTTCTAGGGGTGGCTGGTGGTTGGTGGTTGCTCGGGGATCTTGGAAGCTCACAGACACCATAAGCATAATATCGATGGACATGAGTGTCTATGTGGGTTAATGTTTTTAAATTGATTCATATATTTCTTTTTAGTTTCAGGCAATTTCTTTTTCAGGGTTGCTCGTGGTTCCTCGGATTCATGCGAGTGTGTGTATGTTAATTTTTCAAAAAATTGTATTATCAATTATATTATAAAATTTTCAGCAATGGACGCGAGTATCTGCATGGGTTAATATTTTTAAATTGATTCATATATTTTTTTTTAGTTTCAGGCAATTTCTTTTTTAGGGTTGCTCGTGGTTCCTGGGATTGCTACGAGTGTATATGTGTGTTAACTTTTTTTAATTATTGTATATTATCAAATTTGTTTCAAGCAATTTTTTTTTATAGAATGGTAATACGAGCTTTTTGGAGTTGGAAGTGATATGGGTATATATATGTGTTAACTTTTTTTAATTATTGTATATTATCAAATTTTATATATTAAATTTTATATATTTTTTTATATTATCAAATCTTTTTTAGGGTTGCTCGTGGTTCTTGGGATTGATACGAGTATTAACTTGTATATGTGTGTTAACTTTTTTTAATTATTGTGTATTATCAAATTTGTCTCCAGAAATCTTTTTTAATAGAATGGTTGTACGAACTCTTTTAGTTGAAAGTGATACAAGTGTACATATATGTATGTTAATTATTTAAATTGATTTACAAATTTGTTTTAGGCAATCATTTTTTAAAGAATGTTCGTGGATGTTGCAGCTGATGTTGGTGTATATGTGTGTTATTTTTTTTTAATTATATTAATAAATTTGTCTCAGGTAATTCTTTTTCAGGGAGGTTGTTCAAGCTCTTTTGGGGTGGTTAGTTGTTGCCATTGGAAATGGCATAAGCGAATATGCATGTTAATTTTTTCTGATTACATTTATAAATTCGTTTCAGTCAATTTTCTTTTATGCAATAATTATTCAAACTCTTTTAGGGTAGTTGGTCATGGTTGCTGGAAGTGAAATGAGTATACACGTGTGTTCCTCTTTTTAATTTAATTTATAAATTTATTTCAGGCAATCTGTTTTTAAGGAATGGTCTTGGATGTTGCAGTCGACATGAATGTATATGTATATTAATTTTTTCTAATTATATTCATAAATTTGTTTCAGCCAATTCTTTTAATGGAATGGTTTTATTCGAGTTCCTTTAGAGTGGTTAGTAGTTGGTCTAGGCAATTATTTTTTAACATGGAATATTTTGATTTTAGGTTAATTTATAAGGTATTTATTTCTATAATATAGCTCAATGGTAAATTAATTTGTTTAGGTATATTTTAATTACACTTAGTATCTATAAAATACACAATGATCATGTGAAATACAAAATACAAAATCTCAGCTAGCATTCAATATTTATTACCATCCGAGGTATCGACAAATTTGTCATTCCTTCATATGGGAACATGATTTATTCTTCCCATTTTACCAAAAAATAAACCCAACTCCACTTCTCTTCATACAATCTTTTTACACCATCATATTAAACCAAGAATATTCCTAAATTCTTTTCAACTTCGGAAACTCATTTATCTCTCTGTCGAATGAAATAAAAGCCACTGGTAATATATGGCTACCTGTATAAAGGAACTAAATTAGAGCCGCAACGAATTTCCGATTTTATCCTTTTCATCGCGCACATAAAATCGCCCATTAATACAGAGAACCGTGTTTTACCAGCGTCGTATATTTAATTCGATATCGAGATAAACGAGTTTCCGGACCCGAAAAGAATTTCGATTTCGGAATCCAATAACTACCCTTACCCCCACCCCGATTCCATCGATCACGAAAACAACCCTCAGAATCACACACGTGTGATTTTTAACACTAGAATAACCAACCCAGTCAAAATTAACCCCTTTTTAACACGATTTGTTGGCTAAAGAAGAGTAGGGGTTGAACAATTTTCTGCCATAAAGCCGACGATATTTTGTTCAGCAGTAAATAAGAAATTGAGTAATAATCAAAACGTAGAATTATTTGCATACCGTTACATTATCTTAAATTTGCTATATTAATTAATATCGATCTTCGAAATTTTATCTAATGGTGACTGAAGGTCGTCTCTCGAGTGCAAAGGGTTAACACTAAGACATAGAATTATTTTACCTCGATATTCCACGCGTCGTTGGGGAATTTTAAATTCGAGATATTAATTAACAAGGATCTTTAAAATCTGATTAACACTAGAACTATCAACCCAGTCAAAATGACTGGTCCCAGAATTTTTCTTTTCGCAATCATCGAACACGTATACCTGCTTTAAGAATAAAATTGGTATCAACTCGTATTAACCCCTTGACAACGGCAGATTTTGATACGTAGCGGCCATACCATACGACAAGAATTGAGATACGATGCGCGCCATTTTTGTGAAAACCAGCGCCCTCCGTGTCAGAAAGCTGAACTACGCAGAGCGCCTATAGACCATACCATACGATAAGAATTGAGATACGATGCGCGCCATTTTTGTGAAAACCAGCGCCCTCCGTGTCAGAAAGCTAAACTACGCAGAGCGTCTATAGACGCCCTCCATGTCACAAACGTAAAATTTCTAAGCGCCTATAGGCGCTCTTTGCAAAATTTCTAAGCGCCCATAGGCGCCCTCAATGTCACAAACGCAAAATTTCTAAGCGCCCATAAGCGTCCTCCATGTCACAAACGCAAAATTTCTAAGCGCCCATAGGCGCCCTCCATGTCACAAACGTAAAATTTCTAAGAGCCCATGGGCGCCCTTTGCAAAATTTCTAAGCGCCCATAGGCGCCCACAGTAGTCAAGGGGTTAAGAAAGAACTGTAATCAATATATTCACTCGTATTCATCGTATCGCTGAAATTACTATAATCCATGCACGTTATAGTTAGGTACGCATTAAAGATCGCTAGTTCTAGTGTTAATCACACACACACACGTATCCATTGCAGATAAAACGATCGCGAAATAAATCTCTTTTAAGCAAAACATATTTGTCTCCTCGAGAACTACCCTTGGAGCCACCCTCGAAAACGCGAGCGCGAGTGGCACGACAAGCTTCGGTGGTGATACTGGCGAGGATTCGGATTTCGTTTAATAAGGATTCCAGGCGTGCGCTCGGTTAGACGATCAGCCGGGTCCCCGAGGTAATTAAAAGGAAGAAATCAGGATTTTTTAGGCAAGATTGCAGGACGCGGCAGGCGTCTGGGAGAACGTGATTCGGGAGACGTCGAAGAATTTGAAATCGGATTAAGCGAGAGTGATGGGACGGTCGATTTCGTAGCCGGCTGTTTCGAGGGCTTTTCATTTTTCGGCCCTCCGGGACAGGTCCGACGCGTATTTGCATTACAAATACACTTTTATTCGGGTTTCTTGCGTTTCATTAAATTCCTTTCTTCCTACCCCTCTTAGTTCCTCCAGTCCTTCCTATTCTTCTTCTTCTTCTTCGCGTTCTTCAGACATCTTCTCGACCCTGTTGCTTCTTCTTGTTAGTTTTATTATTATTTTTGATTATTTATCTTCGGAATTATTCTTCTCTTCTGTTTAATGCCTTTTTCGTATTTTCTATGTTAGGTTTACCCCTGTTGTTTCTTAATTTTTCTTTACCTATTTTTATTTGTCTTCTGTTCTCTCTAATGTCTTTTTCGTATTTTCTATGTTAGGTTTACCCCTGTTGCTTCTTAATTTTTCTTTATCTATTTTTATTTGTCTTCTGTTCTCTCTAATGACCTTTTCGTATTTTCTAGACCAATTTTACTCCTGTTGCTTCTTTTTGTTATTTTTATTATTATTTTTGATTATCTATCTTCGGAATTATTCTTCTCTTCTGTTTAATGCCTTTTTACGTATTCTTCATGTTAGGTTTATCCCTGTTGCTTCTTAATTGTTGTTGTTCTTCTTTTATTTATTCTTCTGTTCTCTCTAATGTCTTTTTTGTATTTTTGTAGACCAATTTTACTCCTGTTGGTTCTCCTTCTTGTTAGTTTTATTACGATTTCTGACTATTTATCTTCCTCATTATTCTTCTGATCTGTCCGATATCTTTTCTGTATTTTCTAGACCAATTCTACCCTCGTTGCTTTTTCTAAGTTTGTGTATTTTTATTTGTTGTCTGTCTTCTGTATTATTTTTCTGTTTCACTGTCTTTTTCGCATTTTTCACATCTCCTCCTATGACCATTGTTTCTTTTTAATTTCCTTGTTATTCTGTTATTCTTCTTTTTTTATCAGTCTTCCATCATATTCTACTGTTCTGTCTAATATCTTCGTATTTTCTAGATCAATTCTAGTGATCTTATTACTACTTCTTGATTTCGTTATTCTTCTCTTTTTTGTTTATTTATTTTTATTATTTTTAGTATATTTTATTTATTTTCTGTTTTATTCTTCTATTCTGTTTATTGTCCTCTTCGTCTCTCGCAGATCTCACCCTATCCCTGTTTCTTATTTTTGTTAGTCTTCTTATTCTTCTTCATCGATTTCTTCGTATCCTCCAGTTCTCTTCCTATCTTTGTTGTTTCTCTTTCTCCTTCTTCGTCCTTTTATTCTTCTTTATCGTTTTCTAGATATCTTTCAGTTCTCTTCCTATCTTTATTATTTTTCCTTCTTCTTTCATTTAGTTTTAGTCTTCTTCTTCTTAGTCTCCTTCGTAACTTGCAGTTTTCTTCACCTTGGAGTCCCTCTCATCCCTAGGACGCTCGTATCGACATCAGAAATGCGCTTGGTCTCCTCTCAAAGAGTTATATTAAAAATTTTAATCCCGTGCCGAGGGACTTTCCCTCTTTTACAAACTTCGGACGCAGGAGTCGTTTATCAGGAACGTGCGCGGAAACGAGTATCGGCGCTGTTAACGTAACTGCCGGAAAAACCGGTTCAAACATCGTATCCGACGTTTTTGGGGTTTGGTTTCATTGCAAGCAAACCAATTCATCGTCGTGCTAAATTAGATTACGTCTGCCAAACCTCGACACGGGCTTTGACATCGTGTAAAGGTAGTTTTACCTCGCCTCGCCGTATATCTTCACGCTGTAACTATTAAGCTGGTCAGAATCTATGAAACTATAATAATAGTTAATATTTAGAATTTGGATTTAATTTTGTAGTTGGTAGAAACGTACTGCTACTTTTGGCAAAATTATAACTTTTATATTAACTTTTATCGAGATAAAAATATTGTTATATATACTTTGTAGTAATTAATTTAATTTAATTATTACTGTCTATAGTTAGATTAATTACTAAAAAGTATATAATTTTTATATTAACTTTTGTCGAGATAAAAATATTGTTATATATACTTTTTAATAATTAATTTAATTTAATTATCACTGTCTATAGTTAGATTAATTATTAAAAAGTATAGTTAAATTAATTACTAGAAAGTATATAACTTTTATATTAACCTTTATCGAGATAAAAATATTGTTATATATATTTTCTAGTAATTAATTTAATTTAATTATTACTGTCAATAGTTAGATTAATTACTAAAAAGTATAGTTAAATTAATTACTAGAAAGTATATAACTTTTATATTAACTTTTATCGAGATAAAAATATTGTTATATATACTTTCTAAAAATTAATTTAATTTAATTATTACTGTGTATAGTTAGAGACCAACCATGTTGAGTGGATACAAAACAGACACCTGTGAATTGTTTGAATTTTAGGAATGGTTAAAGCTGCTCTGGATATTAATTAGTTCGTGGTAGAAGAGTGAAGATACACCATAATACTGAACACTCTAAATTCTGATTACCATAGCAATCTATAATTTATGAATAAATTAAATATTCTTCATAAGTGAATTTACAATGATGTTTTTTAAGTGTTTATTTCAGTATTTATTTATTGTTAGAAATTGATATTTTTATTATTGAAGGATCTCCAGGCGAAGATAGAAGATATTTGTAAACTTGAAGTCAGTTCGGTTCAGAACCGAAGTGGGGACAATAGTGATTCGACAGATTTTTGATGACCCATTTTTCAAAATTCTGCTTCCTTCGTTTCCACTGGAAATGTATTCTATTAAAAAGTTTCATTTCCTGTATCCTCGCCTAAAATTCCATTTCCTACCTTTGACGACTGCGTGCCGGAACACTGTCGAGTGTTTTAGACAGTCAAGCACAACGTCCTTTGATCTTTGTAACAGCCTATATTCACGATATATATTTGAGATAGTTGGCGACTTGGCAATGGTCTGCAGATGAATCGTACGTGTCCTGTAAGGAGTCAATTAATTCTTCTAACAGATTTCTAGTAGACTTTATATACCAATTAATACAAATAGATCCTTCTTTTGGAATATTCAGTTTTTCCAAGAAGCAATTCGATGCTGATCTTTAATATGATAAAATTTGCAATAGCCAGTGCTATAAATTTCTTTGAACTTCATTTACTCATTCTAGTAAATTATCAATCCTATAAACACATTTTTAAATATTATTTATTTATCTCTTATGGTGTCCTGTTTAAGAATCCTGAAAGATAATGAGATTGATAGTCTCTCTTGATCATCATTTTCCTTCTGAAACAACTGAGATTAAATTTTGATCATCCATATGAAAAGTAATCAAAGTAATCCTGCAAACTTCGTCAACAATCCTATAAATACATGTTTAAATACCCTATTTATCTCTTATGGTATCCTATTTAAGAATTCTGAAAAATAATTAGATTGACAGTTCTTTTCGATCATTATTTTCTTTTTTGAGTATCCAAGATTAAGTTTTGATCATTCATATGAAAAGTAATCAAAGTAATACTATAAACTTCTTCAACAATCACATAAACACATGTTTAAATACCCTATTTATCTCTTATGGTGTCCTATTTAAGAATCCTAAAAAGTAATTAGATTGATAGTTATTCCCCTTTATAAATGCCTGAGATTAGGTTTTGATTTTCCATACGAAAAGTAACCAAATCAATGATCCAAACCTCTTCAAACTTCCTCCATCCTATCATAGGAACATAAATCTCTACCAAACATGCCAATAAATCGTTAATCTTATAAACGTTTCGAATACTCTACTTATCTCTTTTAAGAATCCTCCAAAAATAATCAGACTGACAATCTTCCTTGATCATCATCCCCAAAATTTTAATCCTTCATATGAAAAGTAACCAAACCTTTATTTCAAACTTCTTCAAACTTAATAAATTTTCCTTGATCATCATCCTTCTTATTCAACATCTAAGACCAAATTTTGATTCTTTATACGAAAAACAACCTAACCTTCATTGCAAACTTCTTCAAACTTAATAAATCGTTAATCCCATAAACGCTTTAAATACCCTACTTATCTTTTTTAAGAATCCCTAAAAATAATCAGACTAACAATCTTCCTTGATCACCATTCTTCTTATTCAATATTGAAGACCAATTTTTAATTCTTCATACGAAAAGCAACCAAACCTTTATTGTAAACTTCTTCAAACTTAATAAATCCTTAATTCCATAAATACTTTAAATACTCTATTTAAATCTTTTAAGAATTCTCCCAAAATAATCAGACTGACAATCTTTCTTGATCATCATTCTCTTTATTCAACATCTAAGATCAATTTTTAATTCTTCATACGAAAAGCAACCAAACCTTTATTGCAAACTTCTTCAAACTTAATAAATCCTTAATTCCATAAATGCTTTAAATACTCTATTTAACTCTTTTAAGAATCCTCCAAAAATAATCAGACTGACAATCTTCCTTGATCATCATCCCCAAAATTTTAATCCTTCATATGAAAAGTAACCAAACCTTTATTTCAAACTTCTTCAAACTTAATAAATTTTCCTTGATCATTATCCTTCTTATTCAACATCTAAGACCAAATTTTGATTCTTTATACGAAAAACAACCTAACCTCCATTGCAAACTTCTTCAAACTTAATAAATCGTTAATCCCATAAACGCTTTAAATACCCTACTTATCTTTTTTAAGAATCCCTAAAAATAATCAGACTAACAATCTTCCTTGATCACCATTCTCCTTATTCAATATTGAAGACCAATTTTTAATTCTTCATACGAAAAGCAACCAAACCTTTATTGCAAACTTCTTCAAACTTAATAAATCCTTAATTCCATAAATGCTTTAAATACTCTATTTAACTCTTTTAAGAATCCTCCAAAAATAATCAGACTGACAATCTTCCTTGATCATCATCCCCAAAATTTTAATCCTTCATATGAAAAGTAACCAAACCTTTATTTCAAACTTCTTCAAACTTAATAAATTTTCCTTGATCACCATTCTCCTTATTCAATATTGAAGACCAATTTTTGATCCTTTATACGAAAAACAACCTAACCTTCATTGCAAACTTCTTCAAACTTAATAAATCGTTAATCCCATAAACGCTTTAAATACCCTACTTATCTTTTTTAAGAATTCCTAAAAATAATGAGACTAACAATCTTCCTTGATCACCATTCTTCTTATTCAATATTGAAGACCAATTTTTAATTTTTCATACGAAAAGCAACCAAACCTTTATTCCAAACTTCTTCAAACTTCACGCACCTTGTCACAGCAACCTAAATCTCCGCCAGACACTCTAGCAAATCGTGAATCCCAAACACCTTTAAACACCCTATTTATCTCCTCTAATACCCAACTTAAGAACCCAATAAATCATCAGATCGACGATCTTGCTCGATCATCCTACTGCCCCATACTACTCTCGCAACAGGATATCCATTCGTCGTAAATCTCGATTTCCGGGAAACTCGGCTGTAGTTGCGATCCATCGACGATAATCGTGCACGTGCCACGGAATCAGATGTTTCGCTGGTGCCCAATCGTCGATGGCCTTCATCCATGGGATCTGGGGCGACTGTGGATTTTCTCGTTACCCAGACGCTGATAGTTATATCCTGACAAAATTGAGATACGACTGGCTTCGCCCCTCGCGGGATCGAGAGGAGCAGCGTGGTGAATTATTGAGTTGGCGTGCGTGTCGGAGCAAGGTGCTAGCGACTGACCCCGGAGCCTCGGCCCGTTTTACCTAGGCCAGATGTATTTATGTGAGAAAATTATGGTCCCGGGCTCGTGGCCGGCACATGAGCCCCGGGGTTCCCGCACAGTTTATAGACGACCCTGCTTCGCCTGTTCGTGATCAACGTTCGATGATCGACGACTGGTCGCTGGAAATAGACAACGTTGATAACGCTAACGGAGTCGCTGCTTGAGGATACAGATGTATGGGCCTGGGTATTAGGCAACAGGCGGGTAATTCACGAGAGGACGGAGAGGTTATTAATATCAATCGTTGCGATACACGAGAGCCACGAATGTCTCGATGTGTATACAGGAAATTAGTTTGCTCCAGGAGATTGTCGTAAATTGGCATTCTTAAGTGGCCCCGGATCGCGTTTATCTTGGTCCTTTTCGCAATGATTTCGGCCAGCAGTGATGTGGGGGTAGGTGTATGGGACATTTAGGTTAGGTTTCGAATCTTCGTTGATTTATTTGGTATTACGGTTAGTGAAATATTTCAGGGGGTATTAAGACTAAGCCTGTGTTAGTCAAGGGCTTGGTATTAACCCTTTGCACTCGACGATTTTTTGGCTAAATAGGTATACGAGTTGAAAAATTTTCTATTACAAGACTGATAGTATTTTTCTAGCAGTAAGTAAGAAATCGTGTAATAATTAACAGGTAGAATCATTTAATTTCGATACCTCGTACACTGCTACATTACCTTAAATTTGATATATTAATTAATATCGGTCTTCCAAATTTTATGAAATGGTGACTGAAGCTCACCTCTCGAGTGCAAAGGGCTAAACGTTTTTGCAGTAATTGTTTGGTATCGAGAGATTTATCGTAAGAATCTTTAAAAATTATTTGAATTTATTAATGACTACTGAGGTGAATGCAAAATTTTATAAATTATGTTATAAATTCGCGAATTCCTTTGGAGTCGAGTCGAGTCGACAAATATTTCACGAAAACTTCGTTTTATACTTCAGTTTCTCACGATATATTTGAACAATGTATTACAAATTATAAATAAATATTTATTATTGCATTACATATTGCAAATAAATATGAACGAATGTAGTAGCTACGTCTGTCAGACATTATTCCAAATTATTGGGGTATTAATTCAATCTTCCAATTCTATTGCAATATTTTCTTTGTACAATAATATAGTCTATGTTGCCTCCTCTTACAACATTTCGTATCCATTTTATTGCTTCAAATAAGTACATATTATAAATAAATATGAACGAATGTAGTAGCTACGTCTGTCAGACATTATTCCAAATTATTGGGGTATTAATTCAATCTTTCAATTCTATTGCAATATTTTCTTTGTACAATAATATAGTCTTCGCTGCTTCCTCTTACAACATTTCGTATCCATTTTATTGCTTCAAATAAGTGCATATTATAAATAAATATGAACGAATGTAGTAGCTACGTCTGTCAGACATTATTCCAAATTATTGGGATATTAATTCAATCTTTCAATTCTATTGCAATATTTTCTTTGTACAATAATATAGTCTTCGCTGCTTCCTCTTACCACATTTCGTACCCATTTTATTGCTTCAAAAATGATTTCAAGTACACTTGGATTATCATCGAGCAAGATTCCCGAGATCCTTTGCAACAGTAATAACCCATAATTCTCAGAATATCGCCAGATTTTCTGATTTACGTCGACCTAATAAAACGTCAATAACGTCGCCTCTAAGGGTGGAGGAAAGGGTCTTTCGATTCCGCTTTCGCAAGGGTTTTCATCAAGGACAGACTGGTGTCACTGGGATATCGTGCTTTCGCAGCATGGATTTGGCTGTTTGGACAGTGTTTAGAGGAAATAACTGTAAGATATCCGAAGAGTCGCGGTTGCTTTGTCAAGAGAGGGGTTCCCTGGTGTCGAAATCCTGGCAACACCTATTCTACCTATGCCTCTGATCCAGAGCGTGAGCTTACCGTATGAATACATGCATTAAGGTGATTCTTGGGTCAGACGCTGGTCTACGTTCCCACTGAGACATCGTATCTGGATTTCCGGTGAGAGGTCCCAGTCCGACATTAAATTCGCTTTAGTGGAGGAAGCGTTAGCATTTTCTTTTCATAGAACTTGATTTTATACGGAATATCTCCGAAATTCCAGTTACGATTGCAGCTTCGGTATATCGTTATGTTTACTGTCATAAAGAGGCACGTTCACCTGACAAAAATTTCGAAAAATTTACCAAAATTTAGAAAATTATAAGATGCACAACTTGGAACAGGGTAAGCTTCATTTGAAATATATTTTAAAGGGAACTATAGTCGAGGACAGTATCGTGGACCTTTTCAGCTTGGTGTGCCAAAATTCGTGAAAAATTTGGTCACAAATATCCATAATTTTGCGTTATTTGTAGATCTATTAATGCTAAATATATATCACGACTGGTTGAAAGACCAGTAGATGGAAAAATGAAGACACAAGAATTTTGAAAGAAATGCAATAAGAAAAAATATTGAAAAATTTATATATATATATAAATT
>NW_016913009.1:48110-50177 GCF_001483705.2 Eufriesea mexicana | reverse complement strand
ATATATAATTGCTAATAGTTAGCTATTATAGTAGCTAATACTTATTATATATATGTTATTATATATATGTATAGTAACTAATAGCTAATAATTGTTATAAATAGTTATTTTGGCTGTAGTATGATTAATATTAAAATTAGATAGATAGGTTAGTATCAAAAATAGATATATCTTTAATATATTCCTTTTATATTAAAACACTACAGAATAAATTTATATGTTATACATTAGAGAAATCGAGAAATATTTATTATTATTTAGCATTTTAATATAAAAGGAATATATTAAAGATATAGCTATTATTATATACCTAATTATTATTTATTATTATTATAACATATAAATTTATTCTGTAGCGTTTCAATATAAAAGGAAACTTCAAAATAATAATAAATAATAAAAACTGAAATAATAATAAATAAGTCTCCATTTAAATATTTATTCTATGTTTGTCTTCAGTCTCGTTATTCTGTCTTTGATGATATTTTTATTAATTAATAATTCATCAGTTTGCTCGATAATTGCAATTTTATTTTGCATCGTAATTTATTTTTTATTTATTTTATATCGTTTACCGTTCGTAAACAACGCGTGTTCGCTGTGATTGGTTTAGGAGATAATAGAACGGGAAACTTGAAATGGGACACGGTGTATATTATATATAAATAATAGACACGTTTCAGCCTTCTATGATTTCCACGGAGGATCTCGGTGTAACTATAAGCAAAAGACACCTGTGTCTTAATTAAAGTCGGCTGACTTCTGGCTTACCGTGGCCCTTCGTACCACTCGTCAGATCCGTTCCCCAGGGGTGCAATTTACTCGCACCCCTTCGCCACCCCTTCACCACCCTTCTTCTACCAGCAGCCAGCCCGTTCAGCTTACATCCACCGTCGTTCTAGACTCTTGAATACGGTTACTGATTTCTTCGCCTTTCATCCTTCCACTTTCATTTATTTATACTTCCGATAAATTCATCATAAATCGTAAATCGATACACGAACTTCTAACAATATTTACAATATTTATAACATTTATAATATTTCCATTTCGATGATATTAAATTTGACGTGTAATTTTCGAATCGAGGTAAAGATTAAGAAGATTAAGATTAAGAACATCCGAATGCTTGTTTTTCAATTTATTATTAAAAATTATGCATTCGATTTTATCAGTTACTCCGCTCGACTTATCGATATTTCTCTTATCATAGGTATTAGCAATTTTTCAATATGTTCAATATTTCATTCATTTTATCGATGGCGGTAGATTTTATTTATTATTTAAATGAAAATTTTTCATGTTTTCCAATGTACTTTCTGCGGAATAATATTTATAGGAATATTAAATAATTTGTGGAATATTATTCTGTAATAGGGATGAAGAAAATATGAACTGTTTCCTGTGTTTTTTGAACAGTGTAATATTTATACGAATGTTGAATAGATATAGAAGTGAGGTAAATATAATTTCCTATTAATTTTCCTTTATTTATTATCAAAAATTCGCGATAATTTATGCGAATATTTGACAGATTATGGGATATTAATCTCCCATAGAAATTCTGAAATTTATAATAATTGTTTTCCAATTTCTTTCGTTCGTTATTAAAAATTTTCCTTCATCCAAAATAATATTTACATAGACAGGTACATGATATAAAATAAATAATAAAATATTAACCTTCATTACCTATATCTATTTAATACATAAAAATATAGATATAAATTAATCATACCTAATCGATATAAAAATTGATTATATAATATTAACCTTGAATAAAATTTAAAAAATGTAAATTATTTACGCGTAAAATTTTTCATTTAATATTTTATTTAAATTAATTAAGTAGGTCATAGAGACTTAATCCTCGTTCTCATCAAAATTATGCTCGATTGTAATGCGAAATATTTGCATAAACAGAATGGCGTCCGATCCTGAGACCAAGCTCTTCCACGATGATGGAAAAATTTCAGGTAGTCGACACGATTGCAGATAGCAAAGCACGATGAAAATAACGCGAGGAAGGAAAGAAAAATGCGAAACTGGAACGCCTGGTCGGCATTC